>NW_009731064.1:23022-28222 GCF_000703405.1 Apaloderma vittatum
GAACCGCGGAAGGGCTGCGGATAATCTCGCCATCGGTGACATTCATAGCTAAGGGAAATAAGATCTCCTGCTCCCATGCAGTGTCAAACTAGCTGAGTGCATTACGGTTTTCTTGCTACCCTGAAGCATCTGCTCCGAGTCGGGGATGCTGGAACCGATGACCCCGTAGTTCGAGCCTCAGATGTTTGGTTTTTAAGTGGCTGGTGTTAAAGCAAAGTCATACTCAAAGGCGACTGTAGCAGCACCGGTTTCTGCGAGAAAGCTCCTGTAAGAGGAAACCCTGCTCTCTGGAGCCACTTTCGGTCTGTCCTACGGGCAGCTCCGCGTGATGGGCTGCTGCTGGAACCGTCCCAGCGTGCCGGAGCTGGAGGAGAGAAACTCGATCGGCGTTGGGAAGGAGAGATGACGGTGCCAGCCTGCAGTCTGGGCCTCGCTGGCTGGAGCATCTTCATACTGCAGCCTTTTGTTTGACATTGATCTGATCTCGGGGCCTTGAAAGCTGCTTGGGCTACAGGCTTCCTAGCTTCGTCTTGAAATATTGATGAAGCTTTTGCCTAAGCAGTACCTGTGGAGGCTGTAGCAGCGCGCAGCACTGCCCGTGAAGGACAGAGCAGACTCCTGCCCCAGGAAGGTTGGTTTGGCGGCCCCGGTGTCGTCATGAGCCCAGAGTTATTGCAGTTCTGCACAGCATGCGGTGTTTTGAAGGCAAGAGAAGGGCGATGCGCTCGAAGCTTCAGCCTGGGGTTCAAAAATAACGCCCAGAAAGAGGCACGGTGGAAAGAGCTGGTGTTTGTAAGAGAAGAAGTGACAGAAGACGTGAAATCAAGCTGTGACCAAGGAATTGGTTTAACCGGCCCCAGCTGGGCGCAGACAGAGACCCAACGGATCCTTGCTCCTGCACCTTGGTGCTCAGGTGTGGCAACTGCTGCTCTTTTCCCTGGCCCTGAAACACCTTTTACTGATGTATCTCCTCCCTGCACCCCTGCAGCTGCATACAGGTGGCCACCAAGAGGAGCCTGTGGTGGGTCTTGCCCTTCTTTGTCCCCCTCCTCATCCAAAAACTCCCAACTCGGTTCCCCGCGCCACCCAAGGGAGCTGTGGATACGGCCGGGGGCGAGCCAGGCTTACGGAGGTGGGGGGCGAGCCAGGATTACGGAGTTGTGATGGAAGCCCGGGGAGAGCATTAGGACTCTGACGTGGGCAAAGGGGGATTAGCAAGCTCTCTGTTTTCGCAAACAGAGGAAATGAGGCGTCAGCGTGGGAGCATATCCTGCAAGTTAGCGTAGGATAAACAAGCCTGTAGCGGCATTTAGGGTGATGGGGAACTCGCTGCTTGGAAGAACTGCTCCGATCGGTGATATTAAATGTTGAAAAGGCTTCAGCTCCGGGTGAGGCTGCCGAAATCAATAAGGTGTCAGGTGGAAGCTTGTCTCCACCCTCGGCTGCGCAGATGGGAGATGGAGAACCCTCCTCTCGGCAGCGCAGAGACCTCCAAGCCAGTCCCGTCTGGCTCTGTGGAGGCTGTTTACAGTCGAAAGCAGATCCAGGAAGGGAAGGCAGACGTCGAGATCCTGTTCTCTGGGCTATGCGCATCTCCCAGAGAGCGTGAGAGCAGAGCGAGATACGCTGGGCAAACCCCAGCGCAAGGGAACTGCCCGTTCTTGCTCTCAGGTGCCTCAGGACAGGGAGGTGACACTGATCTGCTGGTAACTGGTGGCTTTTCCACATGACGAGGGGAAAAAAGTTTAAAAATGGGGGGGAGGCTTGGAGGCTGTTCTGCTGCAATGTCAGTCTTTAAAAGAAGTATTTTTTTTTCCTGTTGGATCTCATTTTTAGGGAAGACGGAGCCAATTGAGTCGCTAGCAACTTGGCAAAGTGCAGATCAGCATGCTTGCATCCAGGAGGACAGGAAGGAAAAAGTCGAGCGTTTTGTAGGGTCTTCCCAGTGTGAACAGATATTTTTTTTGAAGCAGTGTCCTGAAACAGGTATGATTTAATCCCAATCTGAAGGAGGAGTGAGTAGAGAATCATTTTTGCAGCTGTGTTTCAGGTGACAGGAGAGAAGAGAGGCCGGTGGCAGCCAGCAAGGAGAGCTGAAGTGGATGAATGTGAGTTCCTGGGTGCGTGTGGTGAGCAGGTCCAGGAACAGGCAGAGTTTCCTAGAGGACGAATCGCTGTGAATAAATGAATTATTGTCAGCAACGGGGCTGTGATGCACTCTGAGCAAAATATGTTGGCATAAGCCTCGGTTAAAATGAGCTTATTCTGTGTCAAGTGCATGCGGTTCCCTGCGTGTGCCCTGTCAAGGGGAGGCTGCAGCTCAGCCATGTCTGCGCCTCCACCTTTTCCACGTCGGCATCCGGCTGTCCGGGAAGCCCCGGTGTGGGCGATGAAGAATATGCAGCGTTGGGATCGTGAGACACCAGCCACAGGTTTGATGCCCGCGGGTTAGCGTGGTGCTGCGATGTCTTTCCCCGCACCGTGAGGGCCAAAGCGTTTCCCAGACCCCGACCCGCTGTTCCGTTTGCACTGAACCTTACCAGCACAGATGATTTCTTCTCGCTTTGGCGCGGCTCACCTAGGCCCTGCCGCTTTAAACCCATCCTGATGGGTCTCATAGGTTTTGATTGCTGTCCTACATTACTCTTGGGCACTAATCTTGGGTAGCGCTGGCGACGCAGCCGGCTCAGGCTGTCACGGGCGCTGCGCGGCTTTGGTTGGACATCTTGGGCCTGATGCCGAGGCGGCTGCCGCTGACGATTAGGATTTGTCTGCCCACCAACTGGGGCTAAAAATAGTGGCTCAGACAAGTCCCTCACGTACTGCGTCGATGGCCACATTTTCCCTTCGGTCCTACTAACCAGGCGCTACCTGCGCCAACGTGTGGCTGCGTTAGAGCTGGCTCCGCGCAAACCAGCGCAGAGAGTTAGAGTAGAGCAGGAGGCTGGAGGTGGGTGCTACGGCGCTTGGGAGACTCAGAATGGTTGTTGGAGACTCAGAATGGTTGTTTCTGGGCACAGTTTGGCTGTTGGGGTAGGGAGAGTCGTGGGCTCTGTCATTTTATTTATTACTTTGGGGGAAAATGTTTTTTTGTGATGAGCGCTCGTGATGTGCCGCAGGTGTCTTTCCTCTCTGCAAAGGCAGTGGTGTTGGAGGGGCACAAGGAGAGCCTCGCGGGTACGTTTTTGTCCCCATTCTGTGTCCCAAGTCTCATGTGAAGTCTACAGGCTGCTTTTCAGCTCTGCAAGATGTCTTTGGGACTTTGTTAGCAATACCCCGAAAGGGGAGCCAGCTTCGCTAGGGGCAGGGAGTCACTGCCAAGCCCTTCGCTGTTTCATCACTTCTCCAAGTCCTGTTGGTTTCAGCGAGTTTCCATCCAGTAAATGAGCCGTGCCCCGTCTGGCCTTATCTCCCGGCTTCTCCATGACCTTACGGCATCTCCAGCACCTCCCTTGCCCTCCCCGTTTCCCCTCCCCTGGTGAGTTTTGACATCCATTCCTGTTATCAGGCAGTTGAGACTTACAGGCTCTCCAGCTGTCACAGCTGATGCTGTCCCGGTTTAAGCACAGGCCATTTACCTTCCACGTGTCCTGAATTAGGGGAAATGGACAGGAGGGCTGGGTCTGTTTAAAAATTAAAGCTGATTACAAGGCATTAACATTACATTTAAAGAAATAGACAGCAGTCCTCCTCTCTCAGCACAGTTGCAATATGTTCCCTTTTGTTCTGGTCTGGAAGAGGAAGCAGGACTGGTATCGACTCCAGGCTGGGCAGGATTTCTTCTTTATCCATAAATTTAAAAAGAGAAGCTGCCTGACGTCTGCTGCAATACTTTAAACCAGTTCTGGTCTTACTACCCAAAGCAGTTCCCATCTTCACAATTGTAACAGAAAGCCTTTCTGCTGCTCTTGAATTTCTCTTGGAAAATCCAGGTCTACTGACACTGCCTTCATCGATCTGGCTTTTTGAATTGTTGTGTTGGAAAGCTTCATTTTTGAGGGATCCCAATTGTTTTACACACACATCCACTCCAGTGCCAAAATGCATCCATCTTGGGCAAGAAAATTTGCTTTTCTTTTTTTTTTTCCCCTCCATAAAGTCTCAGCTTCACTGAGACAGATGTATTTTAAGGAGTATTTGATCTGAGATCTTCAGGGCTGAGGAGGCAGAGGGATGTGGTTGCTTCTGGTGGGGAAGGATGGAAACACAAGTGTGTTGGGTGCTTCTCTCCTCCCGAAGCAGGACCCTCCTTCCGTGTTACGTAGAGTTGTTGATTTCCCAAGTTTCCTAAGGTTGAGCTTCCTTCCCATGGTGACCCTTCATCACAAAAAAGTCCATCTGGGAACCCTCTGAATGAATGTGCTGCTCGACTAGAAATTTGTTGCATTTCTAGGTTGAATTCGAAGCCCGTTTATTTGGTGTATTTTTATATTTGCCGAGGCTTCTGTGTCTTCATCTCAGTAATCCTTGTGCCTTCAGAAGGAGCTGCTCAGTGCAGGATGCTTACCGAAAACAGGCCAAGCCTTTTGGGAGGTAAAGTGAGAGACGTGATATATATTCATATTCACTCAATCTTGCTTTCCTCCATCTCTTTTCATTTGACTTCACCGTTGCCAATGTCCACGTTAAATTCCCGCCGGTTGTTTCATTTTACGGTGGTGAAGTTCCCAACAACTCGGCCACTGAGTTCCTGAGCTTTGCCTGGTCCCCTTGTGCTAACGTCCCTGAATCCGGCTGTCTGGGGGCGACTGGACGTGTGGCTTTTGGCTCCCTGGGTGCCTGGAGATCACCTTTGCTCCTGGAGAAGGTGTCTTCTGCGTGATGAGAACGGGCAGTTCTGCACAACTCTCTTGCTCAGCCGTGATTGACACTGAGCAGGAGAAGGAAAGGGCCTCGTCATCTTTATGGAGTAGAGTCCTCATCTGAAGTAACGCATGATGGAGCAGGGTGTAGCATTTTGTTTGAGAGGTAGGGGTTTTTATCCATGGTGTATTTTTTTTTTTATCTGCTTGATATATATGCACGCTGACTGCAAGACTTAGATGTTTGAGCTGGTTTTTGAACCTAAAGCAGTTGGTTTGTTACAGGAGTGTTTTGGGTTGCCTGAAAAAGCCGGGTTTCACAGTCCTTTACCAAGCTTCTGACTAGAAGAGATGAGATTGAATAGAATCATAGAATCACAGAATGTTGGGTTTGGAAG
>NW_009731065.1:0-8020 GCF_000703405.1 Apaloderma vittatum
AAAAAAAATAAGAAAAAAGGTAACTAAATTATATTTAATATCAATGCAATATTCTCTTTGTATGACTCACTTCTTCAGCCTCATTCCTCATCATTCATGTGCCTAATATTTTGGTTGCTTTAATACACTTTATAAGTTATATCTCAGAATTTTTTAGTAATTCTATACCCCATGGACTTTATGAAACAGCTTTCTTTGCTAATGATATATTTTCTATTCATAAGAGATGAGAAAATTCTCAAGGAATTTAAAGGATACACAAATTCTTTGGGGTTTAAAGTATCAAGAGGTATAATGCAATAACACTGATTAGACTAAATCTGAGAACCATAATCTGATTAGCATAGAACCTTTCAAAACAGTGAAAATTACTTTCAATATTTGCAACTGAAATTAATATCCAGTGTGCAAGATTTAAATAACTAGAATTTTATCCTATTTGTAAATACTACTAAGGGATTTCCTGATGTTACACACTTTTCCTCTTAGCTCAAAACATATAGTGATTAGTACTGAAAAGACTGTGACAGTTCTATTTCAAAGTAAATTTTAAGGCACCAATAAATGCTTTATTCTTCCTTAGAACAAAACCAGGTATTTAAAGAGGTGAGAAAACAGAATTGTCTTAAAGCAAGACCGCTCTGATAGTCAGTGTAATGGAAAAAATCCAGAGCAAGAACAAGAAAGATGCAGGACGAGCGTGTGCTCAGCCTCATTCCCATCATGATTTCTCATGTCAGGTTTCTTCAAATCAGACTGAGGAGAGACTTGAATCTAAGTTTTCCTAACTCCAGGTAAAGATATGCAACAGGAGATGCAGAATTATTATAAGGTATGCAAATGACTGTCTTTCTGTTAATTGTGTATACCCCAGTGCTCACTGGGATATGTAAATGTTCAAGGGAAGAAGTCTATACATAGCTGAAACCTAACACTTATAAAGCAGTGTGGTTGGGAGAGACGATATGTTGGTTTTGTACTGGTTTGAATTGGACCCTTTGGGTCATTTCAGCAATGAAAAAAATTCCAGTTATAGGTTAAATGTATTGAACATGTAATACTTACTTTCATTCTCAGATGGAAAGTAACTTTTTCCCTAAAACTAAATCTTACAGAAAACTTTAAGAAATTTTTTTCTCAGAAAATCGTTCACGTGGTGTTTTCCTCATCATCACAAATTCCTTATTAAGATATTTTTTCCATTGAAATCATCACGGAAATTTTTAATAACATTATAGTTGTAATTTCTCAACTTTTTTTCCATTACTTCCTCTGCTGACCTTTAAACATGCCTATAGTTTTTCGCCACTTAATATTCTTTATTTGTATTACATTGATGTCTACAAGTTTTAAAGTGGAATTGGTCTTGCGTTGTGTTGGGCACTTTACTGCTGTACAAAAGGAATCACAGGTTTGGAAAGTCACTCTTTACATGGCAAAGGCAAAAAGATGATCTGGAAAGTAGGCACAGAAGACTTGCTAATCACCTGTAGAGTCTCTGGCAGAATCACACAGAGAAAACAGGTCAGGAAATCAGTGTAATATATGATAAACTACACTTTACTACTTGCAATGCTATTTCCTGGCACAAAGAATATACGCTACTGCTGGTCCTAGCAGCTAATTCTTTACTTTTGCCAGTGCTAACGCACCCAGACATGGTTGAATTAATTTTTCTCAACCTTATTTCCACCACAGAAACTTATCGCCTTTTTTGTAAGAACTTCAGTTAGAAGGAAAAGCAAACAAAACATAAAAAATTCCACTTCACCAGAGTTAGAGGTGAGGCTCATATTGACAGGAACAGACACAGTCAGGTCAACATTGAGTGCTTTTGAAGAATCTCACTTTTCAGATGGTGTGTGAACAAAGGAGAATATTGTTTCTAAACTGCTAAGAAGTGAATCACAACACAAAATGAAAGAAAAAGAGAGACAAAAGCACTCTAATCAAAACCAAAAGGCATTTGTGAACAAAATTGGGTGGATCTGTTTAAAACAAAGTTTATAATTCCAGTAATTGTGCTCTGGAATGTGTTGTTTCTGTTGATATGCGGCTTCAGTTATGTGCAGCTGAGATGGGAGGATGATATGGTAGCATTTGATACAAACCACTTTAGGCTTTTGTTATCCATCCTTCCTAGAAAACTATGACAGGAAAACCTCCGAAGTTTTCAAATACAGTAACTAAAGTGGAAATGAAGACCTGGCATTCAGTGTTTATTGACTAAGATGATGTAGATTCAGTATAACAATGTGCTGTCAGGAGTGCAAAGGTTAATGTTCACAGAAGTTCCTAAACTGTATACTGCTTCAAGGAAGAATAAAATGCAGTTGTGACACCCCACATTCCTAGTTATCTTAAAGGGATTTTGACTAGAATACTTTCCTTCATCTTAATGATAACATAATGCAAAAACAGAAGCAGCAAAATGCATTTCTAGTGGTCTCTATGTTCTTGGTATTCCATAAAAATTTAATATAAATAGAACTTTCCGGAACATCTGTGCAAGAAAAAGCTCTGAACCTGTGACTCACACCCTGCACTTTCCAGCCTCTTTGTCTCCCTTCGCATTTGTTACTCGAGTCTCTCTTGGTAACCATTGGTAGCTCCAACTTATTTCCTCTGTTTGCATCCTCCATTCATCCTTCCCTAACCAAAGTATCATACAGAGATCTAGAGTCTGTGCCTGTTTGGTTGTAACCTACTGCGTTACATACGTTAATGTGTAAGAAATGCAACTCTGGCAAAGCTGTTACATACATTAAAGGGGGGCAGTTAGCTCAGTCAGTTGAGCGTGGCGCTAACAACGCCAAGGTTGTGGGTTCGATTCCCGTTCGGTTCCCATGTGTTGCCTGATCTAGTCGAGAGGTGGCGTCCCTGGCGGCAGGGAGGCTGGATTAAAATGATCTTTAAGGTCCCTTCCAGCCTGGGCCATTCTATGATTAATGTGTAAGAAATATAACTCTGGCAAAGCTGTTCTTTCTAAGAGTAATTTGAATCTCCTTGTACTACAGTGATACCTGCAACACTGGCTTATTCCCAAACTTAGCTGCTGTAGATTTAATGTAGTTAGTTCAACTACTGATAGCCTGAGCACAACAGCTCTGCTGAGGGCTTTCTAAATCTAATCTGCATCCCAGGAACAGGTTATTCAGTTGAAACCCATCTCAGTGTTGACTTATTACTGTTGGTACCACTTGGTGTAAGCTCAGGACTGAGCGGGGTGTCTGAGGCTCCACAGCAGCTCACACACTTAACTGCTCATCGCATCATCCTCTCCAGTCTTTTCACCTGATATAGCAGAGCTGGCGCACACATGACTGTCTCCAACATATCAGGAAAACAGAAAGATAAAAGAGAGCAAGAGAAGCAATCACACTTTTATGGTTTGATTTTTATTACACCTACTTTACAGAGCTTGGCCGTGTTCTTAATGTCAGGTTATTGTTTTATGTATAAACAGAGATTTGCAAAGAGCAATGAAGTGATGGAATAATACCAGCTCGTTCAGTTAATCAAGCTGCGAACACTGTCATTTCGGGCAGAAATCAGTGTTTTCTGATTTTCAGATTTTTTGATTGTCACAAATGTATCTTTGTCTTTACTTCTATAAATGAGATAATTCAACGGAGAAAAAAATATTTTTGAATGAATTTGATTATGGTTACTTCTATAATTGTCCGTGACTACCCTTAGAAAACATAAACATATATGATCAAAACAATGTAGTCTATATGTGGAAATTATTAAAAAAAATTGTATCTTTTAAATTTAAGGTTAAATACACAAGGTAGATAGTTCACAGTAAGTCCAAAAGGGAGGAAGGTTTTTTGTATATTTCTGCTATTAAAAAATAAGCAGGTGGAGTTGTAGTATGAAATAATAAACTTATGTTTCAATGCAAAGTGGCCAAATGATTAGTTCAAATATTTAATAAAATGTACTTAGATAAACTACAATGGCACAGTCAGATTTCCATAATACCCCATATGATTCCTGAGGTATTCAAGATCTCTGCAAAACTTTGAAAATCATTAGCCGAATGTCACATAAGCCACTTTTTTCCCTACGAAAAGCAACTTAATAAATGCTATGTGATGCTACCTTGTGGAGGACTTTACGTTTCTGTTTGGAGTGTTTAGGTGAAACAAGACAGTTAAAAGCAAGTCCAGTGGCAGCCACTGAGACAAAATAAAAAAATGGATTTTATAACTGTACAAGTCTATATTATTTGGTATAAAGATCTGATCTCTTAAGAGAAAATGTTTCTGTTCACAGATGAAACTAGGAACTTACATTCATAACATCAAGCTGTTCTAATCTTTGTTCTATGTACCAATCTTTGTACTATGCTTTTGCAAACCAAACTATTTTACATTTCCTGTGTATTAAATAGAAGAACAAATAAAATATTAACATTTTTCACTTTTTATTTCCCAAAGGTTGTGTACACGCATTATGTGTTTCATGCATGACAGGTAACAGGTGTGTTGTTTCTTTTGCAGACAACGTCAAGTAGGTCACAGTAGGGAATGGCAGATTTTTTTAAAAGGTAAGACATTTTCCAAGTGATTGAACCACATACAGACTTCTTGCACAGGGGTGAAATTTCACTCTCATTTAGCAATACTGACAATCTCTTCTGACCTTGGGACTCAAAAGAACAACTAATGCATGGAGGAAAAAGAGTCAGGCCTTATTATCTAAAGACTCAAAAGAATTATTTTTTGTGGAAGACACAGAGCACCTTTGGATGAGACTACATGAATTCTTTCTGAATAGAGCAGAGGGGTTTTTTGTATTGTGTTGGTAGTGCATGAGGTGTGCCCACAGATTAAGGAGGTTCCTCTTCTCATATTTTGTTTTGTTTTGTACGAGGCATAAAAAATCATGTTCTAAAAATTGAAATGTTCAGGTAGTATCAAAATTGAGTACAGAAACATTAGCAAATGCTAGAGCTGCCATTCCTTGTGCAAGGAAAATTAATTAGCGGTGTGCACGTGTGCTAAGGCAACCATTAATTTTTCATAAGACTTTCACAGTTAAATTTTCAAAATAAGTATTTTGAAATGAGAAGTTGGGACTTTTAATTTGAAAATGTCAAAAGAAAAACTTTCAGCTACACACATTAAGAAATATTAACCAAACATAACCTGAAGAAAAAAAGTAGGTTGAGATGATCAAAAGTGAACAGAAAAAAATCTCTCCCAGCTCTCAGGGGATCTCTTTACCATGACTCAGAGATGATGAAAGCCTAAGTTTTGTCACTAAGACAGTTAAACTGAGTTTTTAGTCCTTACTCAAACACCACTAAGTTTTTCTTCTGGTTTATACTTTAACTCTGACAATGAGTGACTTAAAAATTCAACAGTCTCTTTTCTGTAGTTGTGTGGGAATATTTTTTTTCCCTGAAACTACGTTTATGTGTGTAATAAATATGGGAAGTAAGTTGTATGCTGAATATTATCACGACTTGGCAGTGTTATGAGTCTGTATGCATTAGACCTTATATCAATTTAATATGTTCCTCAACTTTATTGGTCAAGGATTCTCTCTTCAGGAAAGATTACAGTCTCAGCATATTTACAAGGTGGTAGAAGTAAAAAAATACTTTATCTAATCAGCTTCAGATTGTTTCTACTATACATTCAAAAGATTTATCTGTTATTTTGTACAGTTTGTGGGCTGATAAATAATTTTGTCAAATTCTGTTCTGCTCATGGAATAATTATGTTGCATTTTTCACACAGTACTTTTTAGTGAGTTGAGCGAGGTAGCCTAGATACCTTTAATGGTTGCTGCCAGATGCTGTGAACCATCTGAAAAATAAATAAATACCAGCACTTTTCAAGGTTTTTTTGAAAAAGGTTAACAGGGATACTGGGAAATGTATAGAGGTGTGGCCACAGAGAGATGCAAACGCATAAATTCATCCTGTGTTTGCAGTCAGAAAGACAGTGAATCAGGAATAAGTTTTGCATACTGACAAAGGTTTCAGAACTTGCAGGTCTTTCAGTAACTTCCATTCTATATTTCACTTTCTGCTACTTCTGGTTAGCAGAAAGTAATGGCACCTTGTGAGTTATGAGTCACTGAGTGAGAACAACATATACGGAGTAAAGGAAAAAATTACCCTTCAAAACTACTTGAAAGGGTATCAGTGAGACACTTCAAAAGAAAGCCCAAAGGGTTAAGCTTTTCACTTCATTAAGTTTAAGCTGTTCCCTGCCTGAAACCTTGCAAATTTCTGATAAGAGTTGTAAAAACCAGGTGTTTGTTCTAAAACTACCCTACCATAGCAGTGAATATTTCCCAGATAAAAAGTAATGAAGGGAAAACTCATAAATGTGTCAGAAGAAGATAATTATTATTCCAGATATAAGCCAGATGCTCCCCATTGCAAATCAAGTAGCAGTGATTCTCAGTTTGCAAAAGACTTCTCTAGTCATGAAGAAGAGTCTTCACTGCTGGACTCTGGGTAGTATAAATCTAACCAAGAAGATTCCACTCAGTTCTAGGATGTTAGACTGTGAAATTAAATAACTTATTGGCAATGTGTTAATACGAGTATGACGACATCTTGGCAGATGGGTTCTTGAGTGCCTCCTTAAATTCACTTCAGATCATGCTGTTGTTCCATTCTTTCAACCAGACATATATTAGCTTGGTTACAGCCCTTCAACAGCTTGTAACCGTAGCCCATCATAAAAAAATAAAAAAGTTAAAAGTTTTACTCCAGCAATTCTAATCCAAATAGAAACAATGCGCACTTGATAATTTATGCGCGCGTGTATTTTCATAGCCAGAATTTCTCAGAAACAAAAGATGATGCAGTGAATTGTAACCACAGAAAGTACAATTTATTTATTATAATGGCACTGAAGACCACTTTGATGATGCATCTCTTCACTGTCCCACCCAGCCCATTTACACGAGATCTTTAAGACTGAAGCATATGTCAGTGCAAACACCAAAAGAAAGTACAAGAACGTGGTTGGGATTCCCTTTGTGTCTTTTCCTTATTGTTCCCACGTATGTGTTCTTCTGAAACTGGCATTTTGTTCTGGTTTTTCATTTTCACAGACGATGTTCCCTGTGCCTCGCAGCTCTGTGCAAAGCCCCTGCTTTGCCCCAGCAGTACCCCATGGACACCCTGCTGGGCTGCAGCAGGATGCAGGGGCCTCTCACTCCACATCACTAGGCTGGGCTTTTCCTTGCAAATTTGCACCAAGGGTTCCTTGGTAGCTTCCTAGAAGGGATCTGTGCTCCGTGGGCGTGTTCCAACTAGTTCGTGCCCTTTTCCCCCATCCCTCTTTGGCACCTGTCTGCCCTTCTCAAGCTCCCCCAGCTCAGACTTTGGGCTAGCTTGTTCTGCAGCCTGGTAAAATGAGGACTCTGAACCAGTGTTTTACTTTTGTTTAATTACTTTCTATTCATATTTACACTTTAATTATTCATTCCATTATCTTTTATTAAGTGCTTTAGCCATTTTGTACTCATGTTCTCACAGCTATACATATTTCATTTCTATAGTATGATAAAGTGTATAATATATATATAAATCAGACATAAAAATATATAAAAATGTGTATGTATATGTAAACTGTGTATCTACATATAATTGCATATAATCTGTATTTATACATACTAGTACGCTCCCGAATGTGTTGTATATATATGTATATACTTTTTTATCTGAGCACTTCCTGGTCCAAAGGAAGTGGGCAGCCAATACCAATGGGTGAGGCGGGGCCATGAAATGCTCATCAGCCAATCACAGCAGCATGACACATGAAGTGATGTCTCTTCTGACCGTAAATGAAATTATAGTGGTTCTCACCTGCTTCCTAGCACTGTTCACATTACCAGTGTTACCTTCTGCCTCCTGAGGAGATATGGTCCACTTAGATTTCACATCAAACTGGCAAAGAAAATAGCACTTGCACTGGCAGTGTTGATTTTCTACCTGCCCTGGAGATGTGACTTTCAATCTAGTGGAGTTCCTGCCACTTTCCCT
>NW_009731065.1:8051-31777 GCF_000703405.1 Apaloderma vittatum
CAGTCAGTTAAGCATGGTAAAAAGGCATGTCAAGCAAGTGAAACATATCAAGATTGGTATAACTACAGTTTCCTGGATTTTTGAAAGGCTGTCAGAAAGATTTTCTCTTCCCAGAGTATATTAGCTCAAAATAATATTTTTAAATTGTTCATGATAGGATTTATTCTCTATTCATTATACCTGCAATTCTTCCATTGACGCTAATGGGACTTTGCCTAGGTCTAAGGGAATAAAATAAAATCTTGTATTCTGCTCTCCCCTTCTGTTCAGTACCATGTTTCCACTATAAGAAGGAAAGATACTAGGCTCATTTTTAAGAAGCTATGTGAAAGCTGCATTAACCAATTCTGAATAAAGCTGTGGTAGGCATAATGTATTAGTTGGGCAACATTACCAAATTGCTTTTACTGTCTTTTTATTCATCTGCTCTCAAATGGACTGACACGAACTATTGCTGCTTTCTCTTTCTCTGAAGATCTATCACTTTTTTTTCCCCCTTTTTCTTGGATGAGCATAGTAATAAAAAATGCCTTTCCATGTAGCGGCCAACTGATAGGTGTAGAAAATCAGAACAATATTTTAAGGAGCTCACAGAATTTCCTGCCAAATGATCATATGAGACATTAACAGCCTTGTTTTGTTTTATGACCTTTACACACATGTATAAGAACAAATAAAGGATTTTAGACTACCCCATTCTGTTAACATTTTACTTTTTTTTGGCTTGCTAACTGCCTTTAACAATCTCCTTTGTGCAGAAATAATGATATGTAATGTCAACAATTTGCTTGTTGGTAGGCTTTGGTGACATGACTGATCTATAAGTTTATTTAAACTATCTTAAACAAAAGCCCATCCTTTTCTGTCAGTTGAAAGAAGCAATCATAAATACATACCCAGAGAAAAATCAAAACGGATTACGGCAGATAGTTGTTACTGCTTTGCCACAGAGCTGTAGCACATAGAGAAGTAGTACACAAAATTAGTACATGAGATAAGGGTAATGGACATGGACTTCTTGGAGGATAGCAGACATGCTCAGAATGTCAGCAGTGAACAGAGACTGATGGTGTATGAACATTTAAGACACTGTCAGATTGTTTAGTATCACATAAAGGCTGGCTTGCAAAGGCTAAAACAGTCAATGATGGAGAACTACAAGGGGATCCAATACATGAGAGTAAGGCAATTTTAAAGGAACTTTACTTTTTTTTGTGGACTGTAATATTTTGTTTGGCTGTAATATTGTGAACTCAGATTTATGCCAGAATTAGAGCTTAATGGTAGACTGCATCATGCTATTATCTCAGCATCTACTATAAGTGACTGTCAGGTATGAGAGACGTGAGAGGTTTGTCCAGATCAGACGAAGTATCTACCAGCTATTCCGTTCCATCAAGACTGAGCCCTAACACCAACTCCTTATATATGGCAACTCAGACTTCAGTTTCACATGACCTGTCAAAGGACTGAGCTTTACCAACTATATCAAAAGTATCTGTTTTCACCTTTTGTTATTAAATTTCCGAGTTTAATAGCACTAATTGAATTGATAAAGAGTTACCACACAGTTAGTTCTTGTCTCAGTGGTTTGAATACTCTATTGAATTAGAGATAGAAGGTAATTTCTATTCTGAAAACGAGTCTGCATGACACTGGTGCATACCTGCACTACTCAGAGATCAAGTATGACAGAAAATTTCCACTCAGTGTTTACTGCCTTTGCATTCACCATTCTGACGAGAAAAGGTGAACCTGTGTTTTTTCCTTTATCCTGTTTTACACAAATACCGCCGGATTCCATTCTGAAAATTGCCTCTCTTCTCTCCTTCAGAGCTGGAGTTACTCCCTGAGAAGTAGACAAGAAGCAGTGAGAGGCTAATTCCCTCTGCAGGATTCAATACAGGCTGTGACAGTGTAGCCTTTATGTGGTGTCTCTTCCTCAGTGAGGAAGCCATGGAACTCAAGCTTACACTGAACGCCCCTCTCAGAACACCTTGCTTGAACATGAATACAAATTTTAAACCCTTTCTCTTTATTGGAGGATTATGTCTTTCCCCACGCTTAAGGCCATTCCTAAAATTAATTAGGGAGAAAAATTTCTTTTTCTTTTAAATTTCTAAAATTTCTTTTATTTTTTCCTAAGAGTTGTGTTATATAACACCTTACTTGCTGTACGTATTCCCTGCTGAGCTGTTTAACACCTCTAGGGGCTGGATTAAGGTTATCGTTTTGATGTATTGTGTAACACTGGTTTATGATATGATAAAATTACTGGTCATGAGACTAATCTGGTAATCGTACCCAGCATTGCTGTTATCCCCATAGTTCAGGAACCATCCTTCGGAAACTACTAATAATTACACCCTTTACCTTTTTTTCTCGGACAGCCAATCTCTGATGGAGGTGAACAGGAACACTTTTCCCCTGCTCCTTCGCCTTTCCTTTCTCCTTCACCTTTCCCTTCTCCCTCAGGCTAGTTACAATAGCTCTTGAGAATTTTGAAGATCCTTGGGATATTGAAACAAGCATGCTTGCTATGTCTGCTGAATGTTTCCCAGGTCTTGTTTGAAGTTAAACAACTATTTAAGAGTATCACTCACAGATCTGCCCCAAGGCTGGATAATTCTGAGTGGCAGGGTGCTTGGGATGGTACGGGCAAGTACATGACAGTGGGGACCTTCAGTGTTTCGGAACTTCACGCCTGCGCAAGTGCAGAATCCTGAAAAACTAGTAAAATATTTGGAAAAAAGTATGCTGTCGCTCTGGCAGTTCCAGAGAGACACAAATCACTGCAATGTGCTGGGGCCTGCCAAGCCCTGTTCAACACTGTTCAGTATCCTCCAGGGGAAGAAAAGGTCTCTGGATCTGACGACAAAATGACAGGCGCTGTGGCCGCTCCAACCACCACGACAGGCAGTGCAGCTGGAGCAGGGAATCAGTCACCCCTATACACAAAAAGAGATACTGGAAGCAAAAGTCAGCTTGTTTAGTAAAGGCAGAAACTCCTAATGAAAAGGAGAAGGAGAAAAAAGTAGATGAGGAAGGTTACTCCAAAAGAGGGCCATCAGGAGAAGAGGAGAAAGAAGAGTCGGAATTCAAAAACAAGGTGGTGACCACCCAATCCCAACCCAAGTGAGCTGCAATATATTATTTTTCTAGTCTTTTTTCTATAGTATTTTATATTTTCCCCTTTCATCATTATTTTTTTTTTAAATTTCTATTTGTTTTTATCATTGTTTAATCTATCACCTCTAGAGACAGTGAAATCTGTGCTTATTTCCTGCTCTTATTTCCCAAAAGATCTAAAGATCCCATTTTATATGTTAAAGGATCTGTTATCCCCTGCAATATGCTCATACATGTTTTATTGTTGTTAAACTTCCGCACATATAAGAAATAGTGTGTATGGTGCAGATTAACAATCTTGCATTCAAACACCTCTAATTGTTTGTTTTTTTCTTTTTTGGGGGGGTCTATAAGTCTAATTGATGGCCACAACTTTCCCCACTTTTGAACTTTCCTGTTGATACTGACTAATATAAAATACAGTATGACCAAAATATGATAAACTAATTTTAATGGTGGGATTTTTGCATGTTCAGTTCTTAATGAGATTGGATGACCTAGTATCCATTTTCAACTTCTACAGCACAAATAATGAAGCTTCATTTAACTCGTAGCTTGACAAAGTTTTCACAGTAAAACTGAGTAACTACAAGAATATCTTTGGGATGTATTCCTCTGTTTATACGAAGGTATGGTATTTTTTATGAATTTCCTAACAGAACAAATCTGGAAATCATTACTGACATTGCTAGCGTAACTGTTGCATGATAACTTACCTTACAGATACGCCATTATGTCAAGAACATACAAATATTGTGGTTATTATTCAGACATTTACTGACAGAATGAAAAGTGAAATGTGGTTTCATAAAGTCTAAAGCAACGTTTGTTCAGAGTTCACTTAAACTGTCAAACATTTTTTAACGTGGTGTTTTTTAATTGTGGGATTTTTTCCTAAAAATACTTCACTAAAATCTAGCTCCTAGTAGAGTCATGAGTTCAGATCATCACTGCTCTTAAATAGAACTTGGATAAAGTTTCTGTTAGTGTCAGCTTTGTCAGTCAAAGGACTGAAAAGTTTATTTCCAGTTTCATATCTGCTCTCTTTTATTTGTTATTGTATTTTCAAGTCTGAAGAACTTCCTCTTGTACATTTCTTGCTCATTAAAAGATTTCAAGGATCAGGGAATGTAGGTGTTTTGGAAAGTTGTCAATCTGTTCTCTGAAAATGCGTCAATGACCTTTTATTTTGGTATAAATGAGCAGCCATAGTTTGATTAAGAGCACACATTGCTGGAGATGTTAAGTTCCTTATTGATCCACAGGTCAGAGCTTCATTGCTTTGTTCTGTTTAACCCTTAGAAATAATTCAATCCGTATGACACATGAGTCTCAGGTGTTAACAGAGGCTGTTTTTATCACTGGGTAATGATCCACTCTGTGCATGAATACTTCCATGTCGGTTATTTCTAATGAAGAGGTGATGGTGAATCCTTCAAGCTTATTACAGTTAGTGTTACAAAAATGAATGGTTTTCAAAAGGAAGACCTCTGTGATGCAATTACAGTGATGGGGCTTGGGGATATTCCACCCCAGAGAGATATCCATGGTACTTGTAGTTCTGCCGTAATTCTTCTGTGAAGAGATCACTGGTTGCAGCAAGGGCTAGGTTGAAATGTTGAGGCCATGGCTAAAGAGTGGTTTGAGGTATTATCCAAACACCTGGCAGCACTTAGCTGGAGTTTCAGAGACCAGTTATTCCCACCTGTAAACTACTTCCACCTGTAAACATGAATCAGTATGTTTAACAAATAGTTTGTTAAATGAGGAAAAAAAAAACCAGTATAGAATGATAGAATGTTTCCCCTGTTAAATTATTTCCTTCAGTGTAACTCTTAAGTGCCTTGCACAGTCACTTTCTCAACCACTCAGAGTTCAGGACCATCAGGTCTTGCTGTGGTGTGACCTGTTTCCACTCCCACAGCCTCTTCTTACTGCTCCTTGCTCGGCTCTTGCAACCACCATGAACCTCTCTCCATGGCTCCTCATTCTTTTAGTTACTCCTTGGTGTGCTTCATTTTGTTAGCTGATCCTGCTAGTCACCACCACCAGGTACTCTTTCCACTCATTAAGCCACAACCTCTTCCCACAGGTCTTTGTTCTGCTCCTTGCCAGGAGGCATTCTGGCCAACCACTGCATTTGTTAACACTTCCTCTTATTCTGGCACCCAGCAAGGACCTGGATCTCTCTGAGGACTGGCAGCACGCCACATAATTACACAGGCGACAACTTTACAGGTGTCACTTTACAGCTAGCAGGAGATTTTTAAACAATATTTTCTACTTTTGTTCTTCTTTTCCAGGCTGTACGTTGATGTCAGTTACAATGTTATGCGCTACATCTCTAAGCATAATTACATGCTCTAAACTTCTGTGCACTAGTAAAATCAGAAACTGTTCTCTGTTTGCCTGGTTTTTGTTTAAGTCAGAAATGGCTCACTGGCAAAGTAAAACATCTATAAATTTATGTAAAATAAGAGTAAAAAAAATCTAGACTTGCACACTTACCCCTTCATTTTTTTTTCCTTCTCTCTCCATTATGTCAAACCCTTATTTTTCTATCAATCACAGGACCCTCACTCCCCCTGAAATCGTTGTCTGTGAGGGCAGGCTGCTTTTGTTTTAGGATTCAGCCTGCAAGATGTGTTCCTTCTGTACTTTGTCCGCATCAGGAGAGGTTCTTCTGACATGCTACTGAATAAAAAACAAGGACAAGTTCTAAGTCCTGTGATTTCATCAAAGTTTCTTTCAAAGTTGTAAAACCTTCTCTCTTTGTCTGGAGGTCTAAAGAACAGTCCTTGCTCACATTTGAGTAGTTAGCAAAGGCTTGGCCACAGAATGCTGTAGAAATATGAGTTGAAAAGAGGCTAAAAGCCTCGGCACTGTCTCACTTGAAGTACAGACATTCTGCAAACACCAGAAGAACCTCTATAGCATATAGTTGCCTCTGCAAACATATACTATGTCACCTGAATAATTACAACAAAATAGCTGACAGCTTCGTAGCAAGATAAAAAAAAAGGCAAATAGAACACTAAAATTCAAATCAGTGGCATTATAGGCAGTAGGAAGCAATGCGTGAAGTGATAAAAGCATTTTGGCAAAAGGGCTCCTTTCCAGTTCCACTCGTAAGAGATGTGGCTATTCGCACCAGCAGAGAGTGTACACTTCTATAACAGGTAAAACAGCAGCAGGAAAAGAATCTAGAGAGACTGCCAATGTGTGAAGAGGTATGAAAAGATGAAAGGGAAATTTATATATGAGAGTTTTATATAGCTGAAGAAGAAAAACTAAATAAGTGCTCATGCAAACACAGGGGCATGAGTACACAGAAGAATTAGTAGATTTGATAGGGTGAATAATAAGGGTAAGAACTATATAGGCAGTTTTCAGAAGGAACTGCAAGGTGAGTAGAGACTATATACGCTGGTAAATTAAATGTGTCTAGGACTCAGGAATGAGACCAGCAGACTGTGTCCATACCATTAAATTTTCTTAACTTCTACAACAGGCTGGTTCTCCTCAGTTGCTGGGTCTGGGATTTCCCCAGGGCAGCCTGCTCTGCAGCATCACTGGTGATGGTTACTGGTGGGAAGAGTTTGGTCCAGTATCGCTTTTGTATACCTTTGCATATATTTCATTATTTCCATTAATTTTCATTATTTTCTTATTAGTACTATTGTTGTTCTCAGTAAAGCTGTTTCAGTTTTCTTTTTCAAGCCATAAGTCTCTCTGCTTTTTTCCCTTTTTGCCTTCTTTGGAGAGGGGGAGTGGTTATTAGACAACGTCTCTCGGTTTCCGGTTAGCTCAGTCAGTTGAACGTGGCGCTAACAACGCCAAGGTCATGGGTTCGATTCCCGTTCGGTCCCCATGTGTTGCCTGATCTAGTTGAGAGGTGGCGTCCCTGGCGACAGGGAGGCTGGATTAAAATGATCTCTAAGGTCCCTTCCAGCTTAGGCCACTCTATGATTCATTTAGTGGGCAGCCCAGTACTAACCCTTTGCCCTAGCAAAGACAAAGCTGGATGGTAGTAAGCTTGACTAAGGGGTACTGGGTGTGATGAGACCGAGAAAGAGACTACTGTTTTAGTGAAAGGAGTTACTAAAAGTAAAAATGCAAAACATATTTTTAGAGTAAATATATATGATGAAAAAGAAGTGAAGAATCATAGAATCATAGAATGACCTTGGCTGGAAGGGACCTCAGAGTTCATTTTAATGAAGATATTAGCTCAGGGTAAGATGTGCTTTTGGAAGATTGTAATTCTGTGGTCAACCCTGACAGAGAAGAAGTGAAAAGGATGGGTCCTCAACATTTCAGACAGTTTTACACACAGACCTTTAGAAGAATATGGAAGACAAGATGATAGAAAGGAAATACTTAGATTAAAAAGCCGTTTAGGAAAAAAATGTAATGTAAGTGATTTAAGCCTTATCACAGAATCACAGAATCACAGAATCATAGAAGGGTTAAAGTTGGAAGGGACCTTAAAGATCTTTTTAAATATAAAATTTTTCTATTTGATTGAATATTTGTATTTTTTTTGCTCCTGTGGATGGTGTGTAGGCTCCCAAAACTCAGATACACATTAAAAGTGTTTTTTGTAATTATTAAGTATTTTTCATAACACATCTACATTCATAATAAATTTCAAGCAAATGAAAGGAAAAATAGGAGCATACTAATTCTCTGTTCTATCTACCACAAAAAATAAAACCATGAAAAGATGGAAATGAGCTGTGAATTTTTAGCTATAAGCTAATCATAAACTTCAAATGCTTTTTTGCTTACTCCATTAAAACTTCCCATAAGTAATTTTGAAATACTTTTTTTTTTCTTGGGAAAAAATCTGTTTATTGAGTTAACATTTGAGCAAAGAAAATCGACACAGAAATAGCTTTAACAATAGAAGCACAACTAATATACACATGTGGTTTGTGCTGAAAATATCAAAAGGATCCTTGTAAATATAGTGAGTCAATATAAACAGTGTCTGAGTAAGTTAAAGCAGCAATCTGACCACAGTGTAAGGCCTCAACAATGACAACTGGTCTGGTAACGGGTATTCTAGAGGGGTTTTAATGCAGTTCTGCATTTGAAGACTATCTCCATACTGTAGATGCCTGCAGTACTGAGTCAGTCATGAATTGTGCAGTAGTCCTCGTCTCAACTCTTAGAACTATTGTTCAAAACTAGACAGAGTATACTAGACCAGAACTATATTAAAGTAGTTGGATATTTCACAGATTAGAGCTGTCCCATGTATGGCCACCCTGGGCAGAAGTGGTTCTTCCTCTTTCCCCACATGCACATGTTCACGCACATGCAGACCATCTCTCAGATCATACAGCACAGAAAATTTAAAACATCAGTGCAGACTCATAGACATTTTTCTTTCTCTCTTCTGGCTGTAGAGAGATAGTTTTACTGTTGGCACTACCAGTAGCAGCAAAGAAATTGTACTAGTCATGGAGAACTAAGAGAATCAGAGAATCAAGATAGAAACCTGAACCACTGAACACATGGCGCAGCAGTTTCAAAGATTTTTTTTCAGATATATTCATGCCCTCACCCCAAGGGACATAACTTGTAGTGAAATCTGACTTGACTATGTTTTTTGAGTTGGTACTATGGGTAGAAGGGTCCACAAAATAATGCCCATTCCTCATGTTTATGCATTACAAGCCTAAAAAAATTCCCAGTATTCAAAAGAAACCATAACTGCGTTCTAATTGGTGTGTGTTCGAGAGCGATGTGAAAAGACTGGAAGACAAAACTCAGAAAAAGCAGGACTGAGGTACTCTGTTTTTCAAAATATGCCAAGATGACCTCTCAAGTTAGTTGGAGCAGAAGAGTGACTCGCCTGGCATGTACAAGGACATGACATACATAGCAGGTAACAGATGTGAAAAGGAAAGGAGAAAACTCAGGATGACCTAGTAGTAGGAAGTATCTTGCTTTAAAAGTAGCCTTTACACTGAGAGCATCTGAATCACAGTCACTGTCCCTCCTCGGCCTCTCACTCTGGAAGGATATTTCCTCAAATATGCAACTAGGTGTACCTGAAATCACAGAACTATAGAATGGTTTGGGTTGGAAGGAACCTTAAAGATCATCTAGTTGCAAACCCCTGCCACGGAATGGGACACCTTCTACTAGACCATGTTATTCAAAGCCTCACCCAACTTGGCCTTGAACAATTGTAGCGATGGGGCATACACAACTTCTCTGGGCAACTTGTTCCAGTGTCTCACCAACCTCACAGTGAAGAACTTCTTTGCATCCAATCTAAATTCTACTGTCTTTCAGTTTCAAACCATTACCCCAGTTAGTTAGTGAGACTAACTGGAATGTAGTTTTACATATCTGGGGGAAAAAAAATCAATAATCTTCTATTAAAATGCTGTTTGTTTTAATTACACCTTTTTTTTTTCTTTTTGGTTAACTTAATGAATTCATAATGTTCACAGTTATGAGATCAAACTGGGGAGGCTCGAGGTGTTGCGGTGACTGGAGGACACTATTACGCTGGCTCTGAAACCTTCTCAGCTTTCCTCACCACGACTAATGTCATCCAGTCCGTCCCCAGGTATTTGAACATCATTCCTAAGATGATAAATAGACTCATCTTAAGAAAAAGGCACATCCCTGCCTTTCTGGACTGCTTGTAAAACCAGTTCTTTTAACAGATTTTATCCTCCATGTTCCCTGATGAGATTACTGTGGTGATCAATAGACTGCTGAAAACACAAGTACTATACTCCGGTTTCATTCAAAAGTTGACATTTATAACAGCAATGAAAAACATGCATGAAATGAAAGGATGCCTTTCTATGCTTCTTCCTAAAGCTCATACTTCTGAGTCTATAAAAATAATCACTACTACTATTATAAATCACTAAATCACTACTACTATATAAACTGCTGACAGTTTCTCACATTTAGGGCATATAGGACGAGGATATTCAAGGGATGTTCGCAAGGGCACCTGAAAAGTGAAGTCAGTGACACAAAGTTGTAAAAAGCATCTGAATCAAACTGTTGTAGTTTAAAGAAACTTCAATGCATGAGGTTCAGTTGTTACTACCTGGAAATCATTTTTACAAGTAGTTGCTGGCATCAACAAGAAGTGAAATATGACTACTGATTAGTGAAAAGAATGAGCAACAGTATTAAAGCATGAGACAAATTTAAGGATCCACACCATATGCCAGACATATTAACCAAGATAAACTGATGATTGATAGAACAAATTATATTCTTCGTGCACTTTTAACTGTCCCATGGCACCCTGTGCCCATTAATCTTCATTAGAGTGTGGAACAACGTCAAATCTTTAAGCAATTGCCAAAAAAACTTGCTGTATTTTCCCATAAATTCTCACCTAGACACAATGAATGTTGAGGTTCAAAAAACCCAAAGATATGCAGACTAGAGAAAAAAAAAAATCTCCTCTGACAGACAGATGATTAGTTTTTATCATTTTTGTTGGATTTTTTTGTATTTCTTTTATTACTTCCCTCAAACTGCTACAAACGATCATGAGAGATATTTTCCTCTTATCTCTATGTACTCCTATTTCTTATCCACATTAAAGAAAAGATTTGCAGTTCTATTCTAACCCTCAAATTACCCAAAATGTATGTGAGAGGGAAAAATATTTCAACTTTATTTAGAGTATATACAGTTATCAGCATCAGTGAATACACTACTAGTTTTTGGATCTCTTCTTATTCTAAGAGTTATATGGATTAAAAGTAAGGGTAAGAGTCCAAAGAACTACAAAGCCTACAACTCAAAGGACTCTGGGGCTGAAGGAGTTATATCGAGGGGAGCACGATGCAGCACCACCAGCGCTCCATCTGCACTGTCCTAATCTGGGCCATCCACGACGCTGGGCACCTCTGCCTTAGCTCAGTCCTTATGATTGTTGTTCTGAGGCTACCAAGAAAATCTTTACTTACAGGTCAAGACATATAGAAATGAAGTAGAATACTGTGATTCTTCATTCCATTTTTTACCGCTTCTTAACAATAATAAACATATCTGGTAATCAGAGGAAATCCTCTTTTTTCTGGTACTTCTGATCCTTCACTGGGACATCTAACCCTTCACTTTGTTATACTGTTATGTTCTGAATTTCTTTTCTGTGTCTTTATAGCCGTTATTTTGAATTCTTTTCAGTATCTTCATGTCTGAGCCAATCAACTCTTTATTACCACTGTAAGTTTTTGTCCCTTAATGAATTATGTACATTTTATCTAGGCTGCATTACATTACATTACATTACATTTACCACGGTTCAGACACACGGTTCCTGACATGCTATTAGGAATAGCAGAATAGCATAGTTATATAACTTTTTAGCAGCCTTGGACTAGTCTTCTCTTTTCATGATGTTAACAAATTTTAATTTCTCCATCTCATTTTACGTTCTCAACCTGAGCATATACAGCAATATTTTACTTCTATTCCTATGCCTATGAGGTTTTCCTCACAATAGCTAATGGCTTTTGCTTGCCACAGTACATAACACAAGAATAATAGCAAGTGTACTGGTATTACACTTACCCATATTTTCACCTACCCCAACTCTGTTTTCAGGTTCATTGTTACACAGACATATAAGACATACTGTACTGTGGGCAGAAACATATGCAATGTTAATGCCTAATAAGTCATCAAGAAATAAATCTAGGAATAAACCAAGGAAAATATTTTCTCCAAGTTTTGCCAATGAATTAAAGAGATTTTCAAAAAGTAAGATTTTCACAAGTAGTCAGTGCTGATCTAAATGCTACTACGGAAGTTCATAGGATATTTCCTAAGAATATCAATGGAATACAAGCTAGTGAAATACTGAACCCTTCCAGAGTCACATGGCAAAGGTTTTTTCACTGTAGTAGTTGTAATACCTCCCATCATACGTCTTTTACCAGCATCTGCATATAGTGTTTTCATGTTAAATATTCTCTTTATTTTTTTAAGCAATTGCCAGAGAATAAGAAGGTTACATTCCTACAATCAGTAACCAGTGACAGCAACAAAAACACCCTAAATATATTTTTCATCTTAACAATTTTCTAAGTCCAGAAATACAGCAAACATAAATCACTTGGCACTTTATGGTATTTCACAGCAGGAAAACATTGGTAGTGTCAAATAACAAGTGAAAAT
Source organism: Apaloderma vittatum (assembly GCF_000703405.1). Classification (NCBI taxonomy): domain Eukaryota; kingdom Metazoa; phylum Chordata; class Aves; order Trogoniformes; family Trogonidae; genus Apaloderma; species Apaloderma vittatum. The sequence continues at coordinate 20,358 of NW_009731065.1, forward strand.
TAGAATATGAAACATGACTCCCAACAGTCACGTAGACGCATACTGGTACTGCGGTTTGTAGACTGGAGGCTTTCCAGAGACTAATAAATTCATTATAAATCTTACTGGTGACAGATATGGTCTCTTTTCTGTACTGTTCCTTTTCATCTGTGTGTTTTTATGAGTATTGACCAAATTACTCCGATGGGGATCTGAGTGAGTATCAAGTTATACGATCAAGGAGATTTCAAATTTTAAGACTACATTTACTTGAAGATGTAAAGGTTAACTCTGAGGTTGAACAACTTCCCCACAAGACAGACTCTCATTAACTTTAGTGATTATCAGTTTCCATACCCAGCTCTCAAGAATTTCAGTTGCTAAAATCATTAGGAGTACTTTATGAGAAAAGTGAACTAGCCCAGTGTGACACCTTTTGGCTTGTGTAACACAAGCCACTAAGACAATAAAATTCTAATCCCTGGCCACCACTCCTACATGACAGTGACAGCACATATAATAACTGCAAATTATTTCATAGTGTATTCAAATATGGATTTTAGAAATACCAAATATTTATGACACTAGATCAGACATCAGATTCAGAATTACTTCAGATGTTGTTTATTTGAAGCATGGATCCAAACATTTCATCCTGTGTACATTTAAACTGAGAATTTGCGAATATGAAAATCTACGTTTATAAGAAATCCTGAGTATTTGTCATTCAGGTTTTATTTTGTTTCTCCAATATAAGCTACCAACTAATTCTCTCTTACAAAGAATTCTCTCTAACATCATGCTACATAATAGTTTTTTGATGCTACTGACACATGAAGGAGATTGTAAACCAAAACTTTCGACTCAATATTGTTCCAATTTAAAGAAGTTATACATGGTTTTGTAAGCACTAAATGACTCAAAGTTCATATGAGATGCAATATTGTTCCCTATTCCCTTAAGTATTTCAGTTCAGAATGTCTCTCTTCATAAACAGAGAAAGAGATGCCTTTACTTAAACCTCCTGTTTCTTTCTAATAATCTTCCTGAAAAGGGAACTATGAAGAAACCAGGGTTTGACTAGGTCAGACTTACATTTGAAAAACATTGTCAGTGCATAAGGGCAGAAGTAACTTCTAGTTAGGACAGTTACCAACCTATCCTCGGTTTAACCCAAGAAGAAATTCATTCATGATTTTAAAGATCCTCAGAATAAAAGAAAAGGAAAGCAAGGCTTGAACAAGGTTAACATAAAATTATGAACATGGACAACTAAAAGGATTGGTACTTTCTTCCTTGATTTATATGAATTTAAAATTACACAGATGTATTTTTGAGACTGTTATCAATGCTGCTTTACTTGGTAGTTATCTGGTTTTGTGGTGATAAAAGTTGGTATCATAAAATATTTCTTATAGGATACAATGAACAAAGAGGATGTAGGATGTGCCAGTAAACAAACATCTCTATCCAATATTAAAAAGTAAAAAAAAAAAAAAAAAAGACAATATACTGTAAAATAGTTTCCAGCATAATTTCATTAAATCACATTTACATGGTTGTAAATTTTTCTAACAGTGTAGTTAACAGATGACAAAATCAGACTCTCCACTGAACAGAGGTATGCATATTGAAAGTATGTGTACATATATTTGTACTATTAAAATATCAATCTTCTTCTAAACTCTTATGACTTTGAATTGAAAAAAAAGAAAGTGTAAATCATTTAAGTGGATGGCACTGAAAGGTAAAATTTTGATTTTGACAATTTATCTTGCAAGTAAATAACACAAAATGTCACAGCAAATATCTTGAAATTAATAAAACATTCTGAAAAGTCACAGTGTTCTGTCAAAGCAGGTCAGCTAGAACATTTTGACTTCACTGAAAGTATTTCAGCATTCTTTAAAGAAATGTTGAAATCTATCTGCTTAGTTTTGATGAAGTGTCATTCCTCAATGAAAACAGTATTATCTCAGAACATATAAGATTTCAGATTCTTTTTTTCATGTCTCTGATGCAAGTGTGCAATTTATATTACCAACTCAAAATGGGAGTGTTTCATATTGGCCCAGCTTTGTTTGCGTGGGAGGAAAGGAGGTGGGGAGACAAAGTTACGACGTTTCACATGCGACCTACATGACAACTGCATCAAGAAACTTGTATCAAATAGTGTCATACCAGAGTGATGGTGAATGTACTCTTAATTCAGACCATATCCTATTACCATCAATTATATATTATCCTTCCCAACTCCAAAATGTAAACCAGAGAACAATAAGGACACCTAGGATAAGACCCTGCCTATCACTCTATTGTCTCTACAAATGACACACGGAAGAGTTTTTCAAATTTATCCTGCCTTTGAAGATCATCCCACCACAAAAATATTTTGCAGCTAGCACTGAATTAAATCCATTGTACTTTCCTGTGACACTGATGAAGGAATTGTGTGCTATGTTTTCATGACAAACACATCATTAGTGTACATACATTTAAACTGATTATTTCATTCAGCTGAAGGGACATTAGGGTTAGAACGATACAAAAGCACAAATTACACTTGATGTTTCCCAAATACCAAGCTTTGTGTGATCTAATCAAGATTTCATCAAATGTTTTATTAAACTCAGTCACACGAGCCTTGCTGAAGCCAGATGATCTCTTATTATCAAGTAGCAGTAAATTACATTCATTTTTGAACTGAATTTCAATGAAACCATTCCTAAAATACTTGGAAGCTAGAAGGGGGTCAGCTTATAAAAATACAAAATTGCTGCTGTGCTTTTCCCTAGAAATTAAATGGTGAGCAGAGGAAATCAGGGTTACAAATGTTACTGATGATAAAAAATTTGGAGATTACGATGCTAGTAATATATGATATAATTGTTAACAACCAAAAGGGATTCACTTTGATTTACCAGTTACTCTTCATTTGTATTACAAGTAGTATCCTTTAATTACAAGACACATAATAAGAAAAGATTCCTGACTAGTGAGATAAATTGCGTGTTAGTGAACAGCATAAAAATTACCACGTGTCCTCCGTATTCAAGCTACATTTTCAATCTTTTATATGAAGAGCGGAAAAACCTAAATATACATATTTCAGTGCGATTCAAGTGATGAGATTCATCAAAACGAAGGAATAAAACTGCATTATCAGCTTAATTATTACCATTACTCCTGTACTGGAAGAGGTCTGATGTAGGACTATTTTTAAATATAAAGATATTCTCATGTGAAGCTTATGGCCCTGATAACCGTAGTTATCAGGACTGCTTGCTCCTCAGTATTTTTGTTCACATTATATTGCAATTGTTTAATATTTTTACAGTAGATATAGACTTGATAACATATCTTGCTTCTCAAGTATCAGGATGTATTGTACAAAGCATCATGTAATACCAGCACCATTTTTAAATCCTTAACTACAAATTGGAAATTTAAACCGGACACTTATTTGGAAATTGAGTGCAAGTTACAAAAAAAAAAGGAAATGACTGATTTAAAATATTATTATTAATGAGTAACCGATAGACTACATAACCTATTCCATCCAAGTGTATTAAATCATTTAAGTAGTGAAAATACAGCAGTTACTTTGACCCTTGCTGCATTGCATTATGTTATACTACTTCCTACACTACAGATCTTTCTCAGATTGAGACCTCAGTAGATTGAGACCCCAGCTTCTGTAATAATCTAACACAGAAGCTATCACAAGTTGACGGGAAAATGGCAAGGAAACTGTCCATGAAGGTCAGGACAGTGCAGTTTCCCTCAACAGATTGGAACAAACCAATCAAATATATCAGGGTATTTAGCAATCAAAATTCTTTCCTTTCCAAAATTCAAAGAGTCTGATTAGAGAAACCATGAAGAATGAGATGAATAATTTCTTCCTGGATAAAAATTACAAAGGAGTAAATTTATGCTGAGTGTTTCTAGTGCCACAGTTCTGCCCATATATTTTTATCAATTACTACTTTCTTTGGGAAGACTGGTGACTCCTAAAACACGAGTGACCAAATCCTCCAATGCTAAAAGCGGCAATCTAGAACTACTGACCAGGCACAAGATTTTTTACTCTTTGGAAATGCTCAAAACCTTGAACCATTAGCCGAAAATCTCTTCAGAGATAGCCGGTACCATTCTATTACTTTTCTTACCATAAGATATGACTCTTTAAGGATTTTTCACTATTTTGTACTAAAACAACAGAAGACTAAATGTAGCATAATCTTTAAAGTGTACATTGTTATGAAAATTGTTGGTTTCTTTATGACAAAAAAAAAAATCCAACGCTATAAATACCCAGTGGTTAGAATGGTTTGGATTGAAAAGGACTTTTAAAGAACAGTCTGGTTCCACCCTCTGCCATGGGCAGGAACATCTTTCACCAGATAAGGTTGCTCTGAGCCCCATTCGACTCGACCTTGAACACACCCAAGGATGAGGCATCCACAACTTCCTTGGGTAAGCTGTTCCAGGATCTCAGTATCCTGATTGTACCAAATTTCTTACTTATATCCATTCTAAAACTACCCAATTTCAGTTTTCCTGTCACCACAGATCCTGGTATAGTCTTTATCCACCTTTCTTATAAGCCTCATTTTAAGTATTAAAAGCCTGTAATAAGGTCTCCCCAGGGCTTTCCTTCCCCAGGCTGAAGCTACAGAATAACCTAGAAAGGGTCTGCCCTTGTGCAATGGGCAGGTTTGAAAGATTGTTGTTGTTAATTTGCTTAAATGTTACCAACAGTTAAAAAAAATACTCTCAACATCTTTACATCTTTTATCCCTTCAGAGATGAAATGCAGAAATCAACAGATAGTAAGTATATGTTAGTTTATCATTCTTCCTTGATGGTAGAAGAATACCTCTAGATATAACGACGAAGGTAGAAACACTGACTGCAACATTCAGCTGATATGAAAAAGTAATTCTCTGGGGAGAGGTGATTTCCAGATAGTTAAATGTACCCGTAGCACTTCCACAGGGATTAATAGAATGAGAGGTAGGCAGCACAACTGGAAATGAAGGAAAGCCAACCATTCAGCACACACAATACTGAAACAGATGGTTCAGGGGCTTGTATCCTGTGTAGGCATACAGAACACCTCTGGGTACAAATCTTTTGGAAGGAGGTTAAATAATAAACCCACCCTCCATACAGAATTGGAAATTCTTAGATTTCCTATGCTCAGTGGTAGCCAAGTTAGCTTGTTTTACCATTAGAGGGAAAGGTTCATAGTGTAACTCTCACCTCAAGACTGACGCTCGCATGTTAATCCATGCAAGTCCTGTACTATAGGTGCTCCTTTCACATGTGTTTAGCAGCAAAACTGAGGAAAAGGTGAAGATAACACATTACATCTAGCAAATAAATATGGTTGCGGATTTCAGACGTAACCTGCTATTTGTGACTATGTGAAATAGAATTGGCTTTGTTTGTCTGACAACATGAGAGGGTCCATGTCTTACATATTTCTGAAGTCAACGCTTTGAATTTGAATTCATACAGCATGATACTGCTTCACAAAATACACAGTAGATGTTTTTTCAAGGCACAGCTATATAGGTGTATATATAACTATACAAATTATCTAATCCAATAAACCCTTTCAGTTTAGCCTAACCCAAAGTTAGTAACATAAATTTGAAAACAAGAAGGTGGAAAAATGATTACTCTTTTGATGAATTAAACACTACTTGTGTTAACTTCTTTCAGCTGCATGTATAAATATTAAAAAGGCTCAACCCATCCATTTAATATTTTAAACCTTTCTTCTTATTAGCTTTAGCAGAAAGAATATCACATTCAGGACAGAATTTAACAAGAAATGTTTTTGTAATAATTTCCTAGAACTAAGACACTATGAAAGAAGTTGGTTCTAGAGCTGCTATTTCCGAAGAGAAGCTTCAGATATGTCAAGTGTGGATCTGATCTGAAGCGATTCTGATATGAAGTGGTGCAGATGCTCTATGTGCTTCAGTAAATAACATGCAAACAACACTGATTAAGATCATTTCAGTCATTTCAATTCTTTTTCAACATTGATTCTCAATATGTTATAATTCCTTTTGTAATTTATATAACCCTGCCATGATGATGAGACAGCTTCAATCATCTCCTTTTTTAAGGTCACAGAAAGTTTGACAAGAAAATGTGTAGGTTTTTTTAGTTGCTGTTAACGGAAAAATCTATTTGAAAAAGACACTTTGAGATATAAATCTACAAGGTATATGAGGTCACTGATTTATTTTACTTCATTTAATGGAATCACATCTGTGGAAACAGCAAATTAAGTCACGATGAGGCCAAGCATCCTGAGGAGTCAGAGAGAAGGATGATTATTAAGCAAGGAGCAGTTAGGAAGCAATCATGCTGCTCTCTCTTTCTGTCCACATGACGCATTTCAGAGTGGCTCTGGAGCAATCGCCTCATCCCAGTGGCTGAAGCAACAGTCATCACACCGAACCAACTTCTCTTTAAACACTAAGATCAGGTTCACAGGTGAATCCTTTCAGTGAGACTGGTATGCTGAAATGCGGTCTTAAATTTACATCTTTTCTTCTTGTACTGCTCTTGGACATCCACAGACAAGGTAACTTTACACTTCTAAACCAAACAAAACCTTTTCAGAATGACAGAACTATTGAGTGCGCTGTATGTAGCTCTGATCATGATACCATTGATATCAGCAGGAGTTTGGCAATTTAATTTCGGTGGGTAGATTAGATTGATTGAGCAATGGACATTAATAAAGATAGACTGCTATTAGTGTGGTTTAACTTTAGGCTAGTAATCTGTGTAAGTGATGCATCCTGAGGAAACTTAAGTACTTGGGTGAGCGCTCCATAACTTCATCTCATGTATTTGTTAAAGTACAAACAGATGGTTTTTTCTTTGTTCAGTCAGAACAGAAGATTACAGAAAAAATTCTGCTGTTCCAAAAGAAGTCAGTAGATAAAGTGATAGCCTACGCCCACACTAAATTCAATAGGATTTTTTTCTGGGAGGAGGTGAACATGTGGAGAATGTAAAAGATAAAGTGAAAATGAAGTATTTTATTAAAAGGAAAGATCTAGAAAAAAATCAGGATCCTTTCATTTAGACATGAATATATTTCTTTCTAATGGATGAAGTTCTGACTCAGAAAACCATCCTTTTTATAGGAAGGCATTCATTGGATTGTCTTAACTGTAGGCAGGGTCTTGATCCCAACATGTGATCCTAACCACTTCAGGCAGCCAAGCTTACAATTTTACTTTCAAATATGATCCAAGCAAAAAGAGTGGAAGTTAATTCCTAGATATTTTGATGCTCCCTGGCATATACTGTCTGCCTAATCTTTCTCCAACAAAGCCAAGCAGTTCATAGCTCTGGTTCACCTGGTGTACAGAAGTACAGAAAGAATTGCATTGCCAAAGCTTCACAGTACAGTCATGCTATACCAGGAAAACTAGCTGAGAGAGTCTTGGAAAAAGACCTGGTTGGTTCAGAGAAAATAGAGAAATGTTGCCTTTATTGGAGTAATTTAAATCCCCAAAATAAGTAGCAAAGTATATTATTTAAATTTTTAATGTGTTTCAGTTATATTTACTGGAAATTGGTGCTAGCCATCCATTTTGTTATATATATTCAGTAATTTCAGCCTCACGAAATTTTATCTAAAGACATGTATTCTGTTGCATCACCCTTTTAATTTAAAATGAAGCAGAATGCTCCACAGTGGTCCTTGTTTCCTCTCAAGCCCAGCCACGTAATTCCTAAACCACGTAAACACTGGTCTCTTTATTCTATGGCTCTTGCATCTCTTAAACATCTCACACTTAACTTCCGATAGATAGGAATTCGAAGCCAAGAGTTGATACTTATTTGTGCTAGATCCTCAGTATTTTCAAGGAAAACTGTCTCAGGCTAGTAAACTGGTAACAAATACACCAGTTGATGACCTGATGAGTATTAGGCTTATACATAATTAACAGCATTCTAAAGAGCCCCTAGAGACTTGACTTTTCTACATAATTTTGAAGTAGGATGAGTAAGGCTGAAATTCATGAGGTGAGCACTGCTGTAAAACCCGATGGCAGAAGTTTACAGTAACATGAACTGTTATTTCCCTTCATTTGATCTGTCTTTTTCCATTTCATCAGGCACTACAGGAAAGAAGCACAGGACCTGGTAATAACAATGCGCCACGTCAACAGTCTGGAGAGCTGCCTAAGCTGGCTAATGTTTAATGTCATCTGCTGCACTTAAGGATGCACTTCAGCAGAAGCAAGATAGGGAATTGCCAGGTCATTCTCTATTTGAGAATCGAGAAATCTGAAACCAAATTTCTAAGTTTGGAAGTATGACTGGAAATGTGAGTGTAAACACTAAAACTGAAATATAAAACCAAGGTTAAAAGGAATACAGGGTCAAAATCCCTTCATTGACAACACAGGACACTGTTTCCAGAACATCATTTTGAGCAGTAAAATTAAGAAATGTATTATGTCAAGACTAAAAGACTTGCACTCAGAAACATCAAAGCACAGATGACTGTCAGCAAAGACCCTGGGACCCTAACACCAAGAAGATGGCAGCAAGATTGCAGTTTATCACATATAGCAGTTCTTTTCCTATTAGCTCCTCTGGAAAACAAACTGCAAAAGTGTATTTTGAACATATACGCCAAAGAAAAAAAAAAACAACAAAAACCCCCCAAACAACGAACCTGACAGCAGGCAACCAATGTGGCCTAAGATCTATGGAGACTGAAGTAAGCAAGATTCTGAGCCAAATTATGACCCTAACAGCTGATAACTACTAAAGGTTAAAGAAGATCTGCCCAAAGGCTGGTTTGTTATTACTTTGTCAAGAGGACCCAGTGCTGTTGCAAGTACTCAACTGCCCGGTCTTCTCCCCTGTGTAGCACAGCAGGGATCCTAGCCAGATCACCTGAGTACACATGCCTTGTTGCTTGTGAGAATGTGAAAGCATAAAATTAACTTGCATAAGGGTTTTGTAAATAAGTATTACTTTCCCCTTCTATAAGTAGTGCCTTCCAATACCTGACTACCCTCTCCATGAGGAAGGGCTTCCTGAGATCCAACCTGAACCTTCCCTGACATAGCTATACAAATCAGCAATAGATCAAATAAAGCAAACTTCCCTAAGTCAAGACTGCGTTGACTGCACAGTGAAAAGTAAGGATGAACTCTCTACCTTCTTCTTCCCTGCTTTCCTATAGGTGTTAGAAACATTCTTGTCAATTTTTCTGCCTCCCTGCAGGTAAAAAGGTAAATTTACAACAGTATTCCAGGCAGGTAAACAGTATTCAGCACCGTGATTTTACTAATAAAAAATGAGAGCTTCTCAATAAATTTGAAAATTTGCTTTTGAAATAAAATATGCCTTTCTGGAATAAATTTTGTATTTTGTGAAATAATAGGCTAGCTCTTTTATGTTCAAGAGAGGCATTTAATTCTTGTAGTTCTGATATGTATTTTGAAACTGATTTTACTCACTCGTTATCCCTGGTATTTTGGAAACTTTTTATAGTGGTTATTTTACTGAAAACAAAGATACTTTGTGACAAAGATTTCCTTATACGTAGTAGAACTGTGTTTGTTCCCTTTTGTGCTCCAGTGAATCTATAGAAGAGTTATCGAACTGTCCATGTGAAACATTCGCACAGGCCTACTTTAGCAATAGCATACACTCAAGGATAACTCTTAAGGAGGATAAAGCCTTTCCTGTGAACCTAGTCGGAAAAATCAACTTTATATACTTGTATTTATGTGCTCTAGAAGTCTGTTTCTTACGTGCCTTCGGAATAGCATGTCTAGCTTAGCGACAGAAACACATTTATCTTCTTGTCAGTACTGCCAAGCCAATATAGTTGCAGATGGGCAAGCTGTGCTCTATTTTATCTTGTCCATGATCAGCAGAATTTCCAGATTAATTCTCACTCAAGAGTCTTCCCTCTTAGAGTTGATTTTTTTAAAACAGAAACAAAAAATGGTTGATTTTAAAATCTTGGCTCTTGATCTGGAAACTTTGTAAGCCTGAAAAATCATTCCAGAGCTAGGAAAATGACTGAATGAGCTGTGACTGCAGGTAAAGAGTCAAAAAAGGGCTGTATAAGGAAGAACAGAGCCTGTATCTTATTCAGTTCTGCAGCTCTGTAAACTATTAGTGGTGTAAGATAGTCTGCTTCTTTACGGGAAGAGTGTATTTTTTTTCCTTTAACTCTGCTACAAGGAAATGACATTGCATTAAATCAAACTGGGAGGAAGAATAGCACTTGATGTCCTACAAAAATAATCTCAAGATACGTTGTTATGGCCTGCTAGTAACTTCTCTATTAGATGAGCTACAGTCGTGAGGCTGAATAAAACTGATACATTCACTAAAAATTGCAGTGCTGCCTCAGGTTCCAGTATTCCCAACAGAATTTACAAGTGGTATTTTCAAAACACTTATTCCACAGATTTACTCAGGACCTACCTTAATCTGTAAGTGGCGTGCTGATTTCTTACCATAAAATGCCCTTTACGTTTGCTATTGCCGACCTGGCCTATTGTTAGGTACAAGTATTCCTTGATAGCATAATCTTAAAAAATAGCAGATACGGTTATCTTGATTAGGTGGCATAAGGAGGAGTATGGGAGAGGAGAAAAGATAATTCCATTTTGCAATAAACTAATATTGATGTAAAAGTTACAGAGTGCTTAAAATAAAAAGCAAACCAGGAACTGTTTGGAAATGTGGAAGGTATAATGAGAAAGAGAGTGAAGGAATTAAAGCCTGAAGTAAAAAATGCTCATGAAAACATACTAAGGGCTCACCTGAGTAAGCACAAGAGTCTCAAGAGAGCTGAGGGTTGGAGAATGAACACAGGAGCAATATACGAGAGAATCTTGTATGAAGTAAGCTTAAATAATTTGATCTTAGAAGACAGTCTGCAAATTTTATGATGTATATATTAAGGACCTTTCTCTTTCTGTTTGCGATCCAGATAGTGTCTATGTAATTCCTGAGCAAGTATTGCATTGCGTCTGCAGCTGCAAAATTGTATCCCCATTTACCTGCATGACTGGCAAGCTACGTCAGATAAGCATGATACGGAAACATTTTACATTTTTGAAAAAACAATAGCAGATTTCAATGCATATTATGGAATAAATCAACTCAAATATACCTAATCCTTCCTTACTCGGAAGAAAAGCAGGACAGTTATATTTACCTTGCAAAATACTCTGTGTGTCCCTTATAATGAGAAATTCACTCCATTTCCAATTCTGAGGTATTATTTATATAATCCCTAAAAAATTGTTTCTAACCAGAATGGAAACTTACACAAATCTTCTCAGCTTAACAGAATGCAATTCAGGCTGTCAATATACTACTTTGTTTTCTACATCTTGGGTTCTCACCTCTGTGCT
>NW_009731066.1:0-66142 GCF_000703405.1 Apaloderma vittatum
TACAAGAAATATCAGCTTAAAGAATTGAAACTGTTTTCTCCAAAGAGTATGTCTTTAACTTTAATTCCATCTCTTATTAAATATACTTTTATAATAAATGATGAATATCTCAGAAACACAGGATTTTATTTTCAATGCCATCTGATGGTCCTATCTCTGTCTAGCATATAATGCAGTTAATTTTATATGTGACTAATGAATATCAGTCATTCCCCTGAATAACTGTGACCCAGATATGTGGAAGACTCTCATGTCTTAATTGCTTGACCCTGAAATTAGCACAAGCAGATGGGCCTGAACAGATAGTGAGTCTGACATGAGGTAGAAGAAGGGGCTATTAATGCAGTCAGTAGAAGGTGATATGCAAGAAATTATTTTCTTGAGTTGAATCATTTAATTCTTTTTCCAGTCCAATTCCACTCCCTTTTAGTGTTTTGTAGTTGTCTGATGTGATGGGTAGCTGGTTAGTTTTTTGACAACTACAATCTGGTAAGGTCAGCTGATAAGGCAGCAAGTCAAATTACTGTCTCCTATTGAGAACATAAAAAAGATATCACTTAGTTGTAAACCGAAAAACAAATTTTGTGATCGACTTTCTGCATAGTTGTACATTAGCTGTTAAATGGCTATATCTCTGAGTGCTCAGGAGAAAGGATAGTATTTACTTTTAATTCTGGAGTTTAAGTAAATTTTAAGTTGTCCATGTGTCAAAGATACCTTCTCTATAGGTTGCGTTACCTTCATCCTGCCTAGAGAAAACTAAAAAATTCCATGTCAAGGGTTAGGGCACTTGTGTGCGAAGTAATTCAGCACCACGTGGCATTTGCAGTTGATTTGCCATATGAAGAAGAGGGACTTGATTCAGGATTTGGTTTAGTGGAGGTTCTGTACTAGTTGTGGCTTTGTAGAGGCTGTTAGTTGATGCTGAACGGCTGTTTGACTGCTTAATATTTGCACCTTTTCCTGACACTTGCTCTAGGAAGTGCGTCACACAGGATAGAAAGCACCCTGTTGTTGGCAAAGATAGACTGATCTCATTACTGGGGCAGACAGGTGTATTCTTTAATCACAGTCTTAAAGCCTCAGGGAAACCCTGAACTTTTTCCAAGATCATTTGGGATTAGTCTAGCCCTTTGATGTTGCTTTAGACATCCCATGGAGACACCAGTTGAAGAGAGTGAGTGAATGCTGACTGGCTGTGGTCCTGAGTTTCTTAGGCAAGACATCTGTGAGAACGATTTTTATGGGAGCAATTGGACCAAAAAAGAAAACTGTTTCATACTAATTGCGATCTCCAACTGTAACCCTGGAGGAGAGCTGCCACTGACAGGCTCTTAAACTAATTAACTAAATAGTCCAGTACCCCATGCTGTGTAATGTTACACAACTATGCATAAACAACTCTGCTGAAGACTTATCCTGACCCCAAACTTCGAACAGGCTCTGCTGAAGTTAAACAGGCTGTTTGAAGTGTCACGATGATCTGCAGTCCTCCTGTCTGATGAACTACATGCTTGACTCTAATTAACGGTAATCAAATAAGGAAAAACCTAATCAGTATTCAATAGTTATTACCCTCAGCTTATCAGAGAGGAAACATAATTTCAGAAGAGAAATAAACACATGATATTGTGTGGAAATACAATAAACCCTTCTAAGAGGCTCTGTGAAAAAAAAAATCGTTGTTGCATCATGCCATTAAATTATGATCGTAAAGGCCTTTGGGGTTAAAAAGAGGGGACTGTGAAGGAAAAAAATCCCATATTATCCAGTTCAGTGTTTGCCTCCATCTAGTCTTGTGGGTCTTAGAATCATAGAATCATAGAATGGCCTAGGCTGGAAGGGACCTTAGAGATCATCTAATCCAACCATGGGCAGGGACGCCTCTCAACTAGATCAGGTTAATCAAGGCTCCATCCAACTTGGCCTTGAACACCTCCAGGGAGGGGGCAGCCACAACATCTCTGGGCAATTTATTCCAAAGTCTTGCCACCCTCGTACTGAAGAATTTTTTCCTAAGATCTAATTTAAATCAATTCTCCTTCAACTTAAACCCATTTCCCCTTGTCCTATCAGTGGCATGTGTAGCTATGACAGAATTTTTCATCTCTCTTAGCTTTGGGTGTACCAAGTGTCAGCCATCAGTCGTACCCTTAACAAAGACAAGGAAAATCTTACTTTCTGATCTGTACCTTGTAGAGAATTATCCTCTTCTTTCTTAAAATGTTACTGTACATAGCTCATTCTGATCCATAAGTAATCGTGATTTTGTGCATGGGGAGTTAGGAGGAGGGCTCCCACACATTTCAGTACCTACCGCATCATGATTTTGTCCATATGCTCCACTTCTCACCTTCATGGTACCTTAAGAAACCTTTTAAAACTATGTGAAGTGGTAGAAATGTGATCTATCAGATCATGATCAGCAGTTTTTAAGAATTTTGAGCCATGACTCTGTCTTTATGATACAATGCTGCTTGATGAATGAAGAGCGCCCAGAAAAAGGAAGGATACTCAGGAGAGCTCTACAGTCACTCAGTTACCTGGAAGCTTCCTGTGGACTAGAAGATAAAGATGCTTGTAGGAAATAATTTTCTTCTTTGAATGACCAGACCTGACAAGACCTTCCTGACCTAATTGTGCATCCAAAGAAGAGAAGGCCTTCGACTGTCATTTAGCTGTTCATCCTTTACCCACCGTTCTGTACTCTTTTTACTGTATCTGAACAGCTGTTTTGCACAAAGACAAAAAAGATATTGCATGTGCTTAGCTTCAAGTTCTCTTTCCCCTTTCCCTGTGTTCCCAAGGACACAAATGGCTGCTCTGTGACTGAAGGCCTTTATTTCCTCTTAAGTACCACGAGTTTGTGCATAACTGTAAGCAATTTCTCTCCTGACTGTGCAATTTCCCTTGGTGATGTTTAAAGGAACATTTTTAAATTCTATTTTTAAACTGTTAGAAATAGCTCTCCAGCGCTTCCACTGCCGAATACTAATAACTTTTTATATTAGCATAAAAGGATAGTTTTATCAAAGATCACAGCTTTAGGTGAAAATGGTAGTATTTGCATCTCAAGAGGCAAGGGGAAGCTGTTCATAAGTTTATGGAGGCCTTTGTCCTTTCCTTCAGATTCTGTAGTTTTGTTAATGCTAAATTAAATTAAATGCTCTAAAGGATCTGTGGCAAGTATTTGCTAATATGCCAGCCTTATCAGAGGGTGTTACAGAGCGCTGTTTTTTTTCCTGGATGCATGCAATTTTAACACCTGTTCATCCCGAAAATCCTAGGGCTATTTATAACTAAAGCTGTTGTTGGTAACTTTGGTATTTTTACACTAGCCCATATGGCTGCAAGAAAATGCAGGGAGAGGTACATAATTGAGCAGAGGGCAAATAATTATCTGGAAAACCCAGACTGCTGTTCAATATGTCTGGAAATAGTGTAGCAGCAGACAGAGTTCAATTAAATCATCTCGGTTTCCTGCAGGAAAAGCATTTGCAGCTGCTGACTTGCCCCTCAAAATCAGCTTTCTTGTTTACCTCGAGCATGTAGCTCACTGAATATAACCTAAGCTGATTCTGGTAGACCAGGATGTATCCATCATCAATAAAAGTTAAGGAGGCTTGTCATATAGGGACACTGAAAGCTGTGCCTGCTGTGACCTTAGTCTGCACCACATTGCACAAGTGCTTTGAGTCTCCAGCTAAACCCGAGGACGACTAAGAAGGGAGAAAATGCACCTCCTGTCGTTCAATCCAGCCATCCTTTTCGGGAAATGCTAACACATCAGATCACGTTGCAAATGTCTATGCTTTTTTCCATCATGATTTGAAGATTTCTTTTAGAAATTTGTTTTGCTACAGTGAGCTACAGGAGTCAAAGGAATAATTTGAAACTGCCAATATACTTGGAATATTTGAAAAAGTATGAATATTTCAGAGGTATGTTACAGGCTGGATGTTTCCAAGAAAATGCAGGAGCCAAATGCATTCATTTTATGTTCCTTTGCCATCACACCACTCTGCGTTTTAAGATTCTAGAGATAAATGAAAGTCAGACCACAGATACAGCAACATTTCTGACTGTTTTTATTTCTCCTCCTGCAACCCAGGTGCCCAGTGCCAAGGCATATTGGTCCACAAGATTTCACTGTGATCTAAAATGAGTCTGGACTGCGACGTGGTTACAAGGAGGAGTTAAGAGGCTCTTCTGCCTGCCCTCTGCCCATCACTGGTGGAGTTACTGCCTGGTAACAGAACAGATCATTAGCAGCACCCCCATCCACTGAGCTCATATTGTGGTTGAAATAGATGGCGTTTGAAGTTAACAGCACCTAGCTATGAAATGTGTTGGCACAGCAGGGGATACACCGCAGGTACTACTGCCTTAGCCAGTAGTGTTGTGGTGGAGTGGGAATGGGGCAAGCAGCTGGATACATCAACTTCTGGTGCTACCACCGACAAGCTGTCAAAAATCATGAGCTAACACACTGTGCTTCTGATCTGTGAATCCTGTGACTTGAACAAAAAGTATTCAATTTCTACTACATCTCATCGCAAATTTTTATAAGGTGGCATGAGGTTCTAGGCTGGAGAGAACTCAGGATTGAGAAATACTTTTTCCATCTGTTTTAATCTATTTTCCCCATTATGCTAGAGTAATACACTTCTTCAGTGAAGAAGTAAAAGATTAATGTTTGTGCAGACCTTTCAAAGTTGAAAGGTTGAAATTGGTATGTAAATATCATACATTACTGTTGCATCAGTTCATGACTAAAATTTATAATTTTAGTCAAATTGTATTTTTAATTTTTAATGAGGTTTTAAGCGCCTTGTTCTGGAAAGTACTTAAATGACATTAAGTCAGCAGATGCTACAGTGCAGTATTACCCCTTTAATAATATTTTAATGAATTAAAGTGAAGACTAGTTTCTTCTCCTAACACCTTAGCTTCCCTTACTTCTGTAAGTGTTTGATTGTGTGGTTTCTCATATTTAGAGATCAATATGAGAAAAGGACTATCGCCAACAACTTTTAACATTAAAAATGAACACGTTTAAGCATACTCCTTAAAAGTGCCTGTGCTATCCTTTCTCTGGTTTCCTTTATTTTCTTTATAGCCTAGTACTTTGGTACAATACAAAATATTTAATTGGTCTTTGAGAACTGGGAAAACATGGAAATGTCTCTTTCTCCAGTGGACAAAGGATACATTTTTTTGTTGTTCACTCTTAAGTTTATGTCCTTCTGCTGCTTTGGTCACTAGTGCCTGTACATTCATTTTTCTGTATTGCTGTATGTTACGGCCAGAGTTAACATTGATTGCTTCCCGCAATGTTATTTAAACATGATTCCATGAATTATTCAAGTTGTAACAAATTCAGTGGCTGCCACTATAATTTAATTTTCTTACTAATTTGAGCTGTATACATTTTCTGTTCTTAGCTAAATCCTGATCACACTAGCCTCACTTCATACTGCTGCAGTTTTAGGATCATAGCCTCCCTACTCTTTATTCGCTAGTAATGCAGAGAGAGAAAGAGGCATCTTTGGAGGTGAGTCAACCTTTCTGAAGTTTTGAGCAATCTCCTGGGAATACCTCTCTTGGCTGTATAACAAGCCTCTGAAGTATCTACATCTAAGCAGCTCAAGTGCTTAAAGCTGGGCCAGTCCAGGCACCTGTGCCACTTCTTCCCTCAGCTTTTGTGGGAGTGATTCCTGTGGTACCTCGTACTTCTGGTTTTGCTGCAGCCAGTGGGCACAGCTCTGAGTCACTGACTTCTCATTAATGTGGGTTCATCACAGACTTTATCCTAGTAGCTGCAGTATTTTGGAGACAACTTCCAGGTTTTAATTCCAATAAAGAGCAGCCTAAAATATATCTGCTACGCAGCTTGCTTCTTCACCAAACGATTCCACAGTGGTGTTGTCTTTCTGGAAAAGGGGTGGTGACGGGTCCCTGGCCAATTGCTACTGAAAACAACACATTCCAGTGTGACAGGTTATTACTCATGCAGTAAGCTTAAACTTCTACCATTTTTCTTCTGCACCTTTTTTTAATTGTGGAGAGACTACCTCTGAGAGAAAGAATGTTGTTTTAGTGTATGTTTTCTGATAAGTCTTGTCACAAGGGTAACGATGCTGTGTATGCTGGACTGTCTCCTGTTCCACAGAGAATGAGTAAACTTACTCCTGTGTTTCATATGGGTCGTTGTTCTAAAACAAAACTGAAATATTGAATTTACAAGATTCTACTTCAACAGGTATGAACTGGTTCTTTTGCATTGGTTCTAAACATATTCCAGAATTCCAGTTTGGAAGTTAGATTTGATTTTGACAAAATAACTTGAGATTTCTCTTAATAACAGCTTCGTTTGAGGTGATGTAAGCATGTTGCAGCTGGATCAATTTTATAAATGCTAGCAAGTCTGTGTCTTGATAAAAAAAAAAGTTTAGACTCTTTGGTTACTTTACTGGGTTTATTTCTCATTCGAGATCCTCTTGAGAACTTGACAGAGAATTTTTCAGTGGAGGATAAATTCCTACCTTCAACACAGTAAGGGAGATTAATTTATTTTTGTTAGCAGCACTCTTTAGTAAAGTCAAAATGTCTGCACTTCAGAATGAAGGTCTCTATTTTATCAACTTATCAGAGTGTGCATACAATAGTGCTTTCAGATTTTTGAAATGTCACTGTATTTTTATCGTGAATCATCACTGGCATTGACAGACTTAATATCTCCAGGGTCAGATACTGAGGTATTAGGTGGGAGAATGAGTGTCTTGATGAGGTGACGTAATCTTAACATGGGAGTGATTCCAGAGTAAACTGAGAAGACTCCAAGTAATTCAATTTGAACTGAGATTCTTCTGAACTGTGATTATTTTAACACTGAGATAAATATTTTGTTTACTTAAAATAACTCAGCTGTGTCACAGTGTGCCTGCATATATTACACTTTCACGGATGTTGCAAAGAAAAGAGCATGAAGCATGGAGACACATAGGTAAACTCGGGCCATCTAACAATGCTCAGATGGTTTTAGTGGTTGTGTATACTGTGTCTGATTTCCAACTGGAGTTATGGAATGAGGTAGCCAAAATGACATATGAGTGTCCTCACCTGTCATATTTCCAGAACCACAACAACAGGGCTGAACACTGGGGTGAAGAAGTAGACCCGTAAATCTTTGATGTGCTTCCCTTGTTCTGTTTTGCTAACTTGACTGCAGAATGTTTAAATTACAGCTTTTACCAGAGATCTATTTTTTTTTGGTAGAAAATATCAGGTCTTATACAATTTTTTATGTATAGTTCAGTTCTCCTTTCAATAGATTCCTTTTAAAAATCTATGCAGTATACATTTTAATTTTATGTGACAGATTTTAACATTACAACAGCAAAGCAGACTTACCCACTTTGTTCCCAATGTAAATTTTTTTTTGTTTAAAGGCAATGTTTGGATAGAATCCAAGGTTTTGATCAGTACCCTGGATGTTGTGAGATTCAGCCAGTACCTGTTTAATTAAATTAGCACTCCTCTGATTAATTTAGAAAACCTAATTGTTTTCTGGACCTGTGGCATATCATGTCCCAAGGATCCTGCTTTTGAGATGACAGCTCTTAAGGGAAGCAATGAAAAATGAAGATGTAATTTGATGATTTCTTCACCAGAGTAACCTACCTTTTAAAAACAGGGATGTTGCTATGCGCTGATAAAATTCTTTTATCTTCTTTTAACCTGAGTATTAAGGATCAAGAGGAAAAAAAGAAGGGGAGGAAGAGGAAAGGAGGAATTCTTAAAGTGGAACAGGAATTCAATATAGAAATACTGTGTTCTCTGTAGAAGATGAACCCCCACAGATAAGAGTTGATAGCATTCTTGCACTTAAGCCTGTATGGATGTTCAGTAGCATCTGGTACATTTGTAATTGACTACAGCTAATGGCCGTCTGGGCTGTAAGCTTCCTAAGACACTGAAATCCAAAATTCTTCTGATAAAATGTAGTGTATGTCAACAGCAGTTTAAATTACCTCCTGATAGCAATTCTGAATGCAAAACTCTTCCTGTGGGATTATTTGTGTGACAGTAGTTGCAGGTGCGCCTCCGAAAGGCTAAGTTTGCCCAGCACCAGGTTAGTGTTTCCCAGAGTATGAGTGTCGTTTCCATTTCAGCTGACCTACAGGTCAGAGAGCAGAGGTGAAATGGTCACCTCTTCTGCTAGATCGTTCTCCTGTAACACTGGGAAAAGGGAGTATGTATCTCCCTGAGTTTTTTTGTGGCACACAATGGAAATTTGAGAGAGGAGGACTCCAACTGTAAACTGGTCGTATGTTAAGTCTTACATAGCAATTCTGGATAATATTCAGGCTTGCGACAAAGGTCTTGGACTTGAAAATAGTTCCAAGATTTCAGTGGCTTCTGTGGAGCATGTAGGCCAATTTTAGAATCCTGGATCAAAGGATTGTTCCACAAAAGTTGTGCTGATAAAGTGAGTTTATCTTAGCTGACCTAATGTATATAGTGATGAAATCTTACTTTCTTTCCTCATAGTTCTGCTAAACTCTGATCTGGTTGAAACTTTACATTGAGTTTAATGTAGCTTTGTTGTGCTCAAGCTGTTTTCTGAAACAACATTTTCTCTCAGATATGTTTACCAAAACTTAAAGCAGTTAATTCTGTTCAGACAATAACATATTTAAGTGGTAGCAGTACTTACCAATTGATTTGCTAAGCAGAGTCAGACAAAATGCTCATGGAAGCATAGTTCTTAAAATGGTCTTTTCAGATGAACATAGGAAATGGGAGGAGGCATCATATTTGTGTTTACCTAGTTTTGTGTCTTTCCTTGGCTGATAATAACCTGATAGCTGATTTCCCACCTTTGGGATTTTTTGCTTAGAGGTAGATCGCTGCTTGGGAGCCAAGAGTCTGAATTTGGTTAGATACTGTTGAATTAAGTGGGCAGGCTATTCACGTGACCTCTTTTTATGGCTTTGCAGCTGCTCTGGGTTCATCCTCCCCAGGCTGTGCAACAGGTGGCCATGCAGAATCATAGAATCATAGAATCATAGAATGGCCTAGGCTGGAAGGGACCTTAGAGATCATCTAGTCCAACCTCCCTGTTTTGGGCAGGGATGCCACCTCTCGACTAGACCTGGCAACACATGGGGACCGAGCGGGAATCGAACCCACGGCCTCGGTGTTGATCCTTATTGCCAGCACCGCGCTCAAAGCAATTTGGGAGGGCTGTGTCATCCCAAACCCTGCTGTGATATTGCATATGCTATGAGCACAGGAGCACTCTGCAGGCCTACTGAGCCTGGGGTTTGCTTTCATGGAAGCGTCTACATGTCATTATCTGAGCTTTTTATAAATGAGAGCCTCTAAAACAACTTTTCACATCTCCCTGTTGGTTGGGTTGGTTGGGTTTTGGTGTTTTTTTGGTGTCCTGGGTGGGAGAAAAATAATCATGGGAAGAAAGGCCTGGGGTATCTGCAGCTGAGCATACCTTTTCCCACTTTCTAAAGCATATGGCTGGGTTTCTGGAGTGTTCTCAACGTTAAATTTTCTTCTACCTCTAAGCTGCAGTACCACTGTGCCACCAGACTGCCTGTTTTACAGCCTGCTTCTGACTGCTACTTGTAAGTTCTCATGCATTAAGCATTTTTTTTTTGCTTGTTTGTTTCAGATCCTTTAGCAACTTTAATTATTTTAAAGAAAAAAACAAAAACAATCAACAAACAAGTTTCCCTAGCACCTGCTACACTGAATCTTTGTTTTTCTATCAGCCTCAGATCCTTGAACTAACTCCCCATGTTGAGTAGAGCCTTAAAGACTTTCTGATTATTTTTATTCTCTGCCTCATAAAGCATATGATTGATTACAGGAGACACACAGAAATAGCTGGAAAAAGTTTAAGTGCTGATTTTGGAACCAAATCTATAACCTAATATGGAATGCTGACAGTCTGTAGGATTTTCCAGATTTGCAAACTGTAGGATTACCAAAAGAAAAATAGAAAATCTAGGGCTTAAATAAAGGAAATAAAAGAGGTATTGCAGAATGTACAGTCTACAGAGTTACTTTAAAGGAGTCAGTCATACAAAAAATGGATATAGTCTTCAAGGAAAAGATACGTGCCAGGTGATTAGTGCCGCATTGCTCTCACTTGTTCCAGTGCCACTTTAAGAATTGCTTCACTCCTTGAATATTGTGCTGACTGACTACAGCATAACAGTTGTCAAACGCATCTTGGTGAAAAAGCACACAGTCTCCAATATTATCAGATCCACTCTTGCTTTTTGTACAGCAAGTGCCTTAATTTGTAAAAGAAGATTTAGGCTTTTAATAACAATAACACTGAGTTATAAAGATGCCATACAGAGTTACCATGATGCCACTTTTCATACTTGCTCCTTAGCTCCCTTAAACTCATGCTAGGATTGCACAGTGTGTGTATATGCGACTAATATGATTGCAAAAGGGGCATAATTTTTTGTCAGCTACATGCTCAAACACAGATTTTGTAGTCTGCATTTCTGTGAACACAGTGGCATGGCTTACAAATGCTAACAGGCAGAAATTATGCAACAGTATTTATTCATGTAATAGTCTGATTCTAATAAAGTAGGATAGAATTCAAACATTTTTAAAATAAATAAGTAACAGAGAATAAAATATTATCAGGGACACTTGATATGGTGTTTGCATACCAATGCACTACATCTTTGCTAAATCTTTCTTCTGGATATTTTAAAAATCTTAATAGTAAATTGCAATATTTTCTGCAACTGATATGTAAGAGAATTCATTCTATCCACATATTTATTACCATATAAAAAACGTGATCTTCCATGCTGGACATGCTATATCTACTTTCTAGTGGAAGATCATTGTACTCACGACGGACAGAGCTGTGAAGGTAGAGATTATCTCTTTTAAATAGATGATAAACATATTCTGGAAACAACATACAAGCAATCAGGTGCACAAGCCACCTGTCAAATCAGAAAGGGTAGTAGCAAACTTCAAAAGCTAATATATGTTGGGAACAATCTGTATGACTTCAGCTAGGTAGGGGGTGAGATTGATTGAAAGAGAGTTGTATCTTATACCTGTAAAGTACAAAGTTGTTGGGAAAAGAGATAAAGTGGTTATCTATATGGGAAGGGCAATGTTATGATTTCAAATGCCTAGTGGAGTTGTGATTTATCACCCAGGAATGAAAGATCAGAAAATGGAGTAATTGGTTTGTGTTCTCTCGCTGGCAAATGGACATTTCTGTCTGTATGACTTTATTGTGGTGTGGGAACAAGGGCTTTTAGTGAAGTTCTCACACAGTGTTTCTTTCAAACTCTGGCTTAGTTCTTTAACTGAGTGCCCTGCCGTGTAAACATCTTGCGCACAGAAGGACTATGTTCTTCTAAGAGCAAAATGAAGTTTGGGAGCTTAGTTATGTAAAAGAGCTTTTTTGAGGATGTTTCAGATGGTTGCTGTATTTTACAGGATGCTTACTTTTGGAGGTTTGTTATTTTAGCGTATATTGTTGCCTGTAAGCAACCATTTTGGTGGCTGATCAACGTATATGAGAAGTTGATGGTGATAAGGAAGCACTCTTAACTTCTTCAATCAGATGGTGGGTTTCCAAGTTTATGGGAGAAGTCAGTGTCAGAAACCAGATTTCTTGTGAAGGTAATCAGAATGTTATCAGAGTTTCTTAGGTTTACTACCACGAAGATGCAAAACTTGTTCTCCAAAGCAGACGATGAAGAGATTGCTGTATTTTTGTCCTTTCTTACCATATCCAGTTCCTTTTTCTTTATAGCATGTGCCAGAGGAAAGAGGGATTGGAATGGTCCTCCTTAAGGGGTGGGATGCAGCGTTTCCACGCTCAATGAATTTACTTTCTCTTTAAGAACATGTCTGTGTACCAGTTTACATTCAGATTATGACTGACAGTGATGGTGGATGACAGTTAGACAGTAGTAAATATTATGAGCTGTTATTAGTTTCTCTTTTTTTAATCATTTGCCAATGGTAGAACTTTCTGACAAAGGAATGAGTACTTAACATGATCATAGCATTTAGTGTAATAGCTCAAAACGGTGTATCACCTTGCTCATATGCAGATGAAAAACTCATGTAATATCACAAAAATAAGCTCACATAATATCTCAAAAATAAACTTTCATAATATTTCAAAAATAAGCTCAAAAATATCTCAAAACCATGTTTGAAAATCTCCAAATTACTTTTTTCCCTACTTGTCTTAAAATATATATTATCTATCCATTAAAGGTAGCCACGCAATGAAGAATAGTTACTGGAACAAGCAGACAATCAGAGCATAACATTCAGTTCCATTCATCTTCAGCTATGAGCTGCAAGAAAAATAAATGCAAATAGGGAAGTGAATGTATGTAGGCAGAGATAAAGCCAAGTATAATCACACTTAGTGCTAAAAAAGCTCTGTTTGACTTATTCACAAAATACCACCTGTGAAAAACAGTCTCTGCTTGGGTTTCTGGCTCCTCTGACATTTGATTAAAGCTGGAATTAAGCAGCCCTCATTAGAACTTCAGGAGAATGAATTATACTTAATAAATGTATAGTATGTGTACCTGATATGAATGCCAGCACTGTACACCATATTATTAACATCCAATTATGTTGATGAATAGCAACTTAAACTATAATTTCTTAGAGCTATACATTTTAGTTTTAATGTGCTGCCACTTGTATGTTTATTATGGCTGACAACCAAGGTAGTAATGTGACAAAAGCAGATTAGTACTAAATCTCTGACATACTGCTAAGGCAGCAGTGATTCTGGGATTCAGTAAGAATCCCAGAGAAATGGTGGAAGGAAAGAGGAAACAGGAAAGCATCAAGCCAATATATTTTAGAGACTTTCTGTGGATTATGTGCTCTGATTAAAGCTGTTCGTTGCGTGGCAAGGCCTCAGGATGGATAAATTCTATTGTACAGCTGGAAATACTTGGCTTTTTTTTTGTATGTGTTTGCCAGGGAGCATTGATTTAGGTTTCATCTTTATAATACATTTATAATACATATAAACAGGATTTCAAATTAAAACCAGGAGGAAAATAAAATTATATTGGCTTTGATTGACTCCTGTCATTTCATGAGTGCTCATCGCTGTTTTGAATGACAGAATAAACTCTCAAAAAATATTAAGTGCCTGTATCAAGGTATTCACAACCCTTTCAGGTTTCTGTAGGATCACCATGTTTTTATCAGTAACATCCCATACCTATGTAGCAAACATTTTCAGGTCTGTTGACAAGAGGGCCTTTCAGCTGAAGCTGTAACTGTGGACTTCTGTACTTATGGGAAAAAAAATCTGGATTGCTTGAGTATTGGCACTAGTTCTGCGTCACTGAGCAGGTGCCAGTGTCTGAGATAAAAGATGGCCCCAGAGAAGGAGAGTTAGAAAGGTTAGCTGATTTTTTTTTTTTTTCCATATTCCTTCCTTTTTTGAATATATCTAGAATATCTCTTGAAACTTAAGTGGCTGAGAAGTGGATGGCACATTACAGGAAAAAGTAGCTGGCTGCTCCCAGGATG
This sequence comes from Apaloderma vittatum, assembly GCF_000703405.1. Lineage (NCBI taxonomy): Eukaryota > Metazoa > Chordata > Aves > Trogoniformes > Trogonidae > Apaloderma > Apaloderma vittatum. Next base: position 13,591 of record NW_009731066.1, read on the forward strand.
CCCTCACACTCATTGCTTATATTTTTATGGAATGCATTGTCAGCAGCTCGAGCTAATGGGAATCTTTGGCTGACACATGTTCTGATGGAAATGAAATCTAGATTGTAGAGAACATGATGCTGATGAACAACATCCTCATTTCAGGAATTTCATTTAAGTTCTGAGATTTAATTTCTTTTTTAATTGAACAAAAAATATTTCTGGGTATTGTGAATAAATGTGTGCCAACTGAAGCTGTTTGTTTCAGCTAAACGACTCAGTAACAAATGTTGCCCTGTCCTATGTGTGGCGCTTATTGAAGGTTACAGGATTTGTATTGACTGGAATGTAATTTGGCTGCATAGCACATTTTCCTATGTAGTCATAACCAGGACTTCACTGATAGAAAATCTGAGGGCAGATTAAAGGGAAAGGTGTTGTCCCCTAATACGCTGTAAATCAATGCTACCACTTGCTTTAACAGAGGGTCACAATTGAGCGTAGTAACCTGTCGATTCATGGATAAAAGTAAACATCTGCAGAAAGAAAGCACATTAAAATTAGTTAAATGTTTTTAAGACTTGGTATAGAAAGGGAGTATTTCCCAAGGTGTTAAAACAATTTTTATTGTTCTAGGATTTTTTTTCATAACAAAAGGTGAATTATTTTAATGTAGGCTACTAATATTAAGCACTAAATCACTCTTATTTCCTTTAATAGTGTTTTATAAAGCATTCTGAACAATGCAGAGAAAATGAGACCATTTTTGAGCTGCAGATGAATCCCTTTCGATAATTGTTCAGCTGAGGAGGTAGAATGTCTCACAGGATACTTTGAGATCATATGAGCTAATAACGTTCTTCTTGCTAAATTGGGAAGAACAGCCCTACTGTCTTTACACTAACTCCTTGCTTTCTGTCTAAAAAATCTAATAAAATCTGCTTCATGCTGCCCTTCCAGGCTTTTGTTTAATCTAAATGGGTTTCTCCTTTAGAGATTTATGCCCAAAAGGTATCACAATGTAACTTGGCTTTGTACTCTAAAGGAAATAGTCACAGCACTTGCATGCAGCAATATACTGAGAAGATAAATTCTAAATTTTTTTGGAGCAATGAATGTGAATCATAAGGCAATGTTATAATCAGCCTCAGATTAGATCAATAACTGTCGTTGAAAAGACTCTGGATCCTGCTGGATTTTATGAAATCCTGTTGAGTTTCAACAGTTGCTTAAGTTAACTTTTGACATAAGCACTGCCAGTGACTCCCTGACAGTTTTTATCATTTGCACTTAGTCTCAGCTAAGTGTAGCAGGGTCTCAGGCTTTGTTAAAAAGTAAGATTCTAGATCTGATGAGCATAGATACAGCTTAGAAATGTCAAATATGAAGTTATGAGAAAAAAAAACAAAACGCAGCTAAACAAGAAATAGAGATTATTTTTTAATTATTTCCTTTTCCATGAGGGCAATTTTTGGAGACAGCTTGCTGCTATTATGAAGATTTTTAGTAACAGCAAAGTATTCCTCAGTTTTAATTGTTCATTTCTTTCTGATTACAGATAAGAAACCCATAAAGTTGGAGTTCTGTAAAATCTTGGATCAATCACTGTTGGCAAGCCTATTCAAAAAATGTTAGAAAAAAGCATCAGATAGAGCTGTGTGGGATTAAACGACACAGTTGCTGAAACAATTGTGATTCCACAATTTCAAATAATTTGGCAGAATATTTGTGTTTTATTGCATTTTGTCAATGTAGGAATTTACCTTTTTGTTAATCTGCCCTCAGAAGCAGCAGCCTTTCGCTGCCTCAGTTAGTTATCTGCTGTAACAGTTGGTGAGGACAGTGTGAGTCCTGGTGTGTGACACTCTTAACAAGTCTTGCAGATATTTTGGACGTTCTCCACTGGAGAGAGATCCCACCAGTTACGACTGTATCTTTAAGTGTGTGCTTGTCCATGGTATTTTAAAACTTAGTGGAAGTTCTTGACATTATTTATTTGTGGGTCACTGTCCTTACCCAATGGTTCATAACAACACTGTGATTTTGGGAAGGGACAAGAGGCATTGCTTTAGAATATCAGGATTTTTATTTATTTACTTACATACTACTGCTGCTGGAGGTTGAAATGCTCTTCTTTACCCTCAAGTGTGATACATGTGTCCTTCCTTGCAAATTTTAGTAAGTTCGCCCAAGCTTTTTCACTGCTTGTGCAAAAAAGCAAATGCAAAGTTCGTTGTTACAACTAAGAGTTTGTTCTTAATAGGTGCCTGTTTTCTCTTTTTATGTGAACATGTGTTTTCTCTCCGTACCTGGCAGAATGGCTTTGGATGACTTTGGAGGTGGAACTATGTGTATACTTTCAGATGTGCAGCTAGCAAAAATCGCTTTTAATTTAGTACCTGATCTAGTGGAGCAGGCAGGCACCTCCAGCTCATGATGAATGAAGAATAAAGATGTAAAAAAGGGGAGATAAAAAGGAGATCCTGTTGTAACCAAAGAGAAAAGAAGTGATGGTGACCTGATTTAAAGCTGAGGAAGAGAGGAGAATTTCAGACAGGTGGCCATGGGTATCAAAGCTTTTGTATAATTAAGACCTTCCTGGGCAACTACCTTCTTCTTGTAGTTTGATAACATTTTCTGAAATCTGTATTTGAAAATACTTCTCTGGGAGCCTAGCATCAAGCATGATTTTCACTAGTAAGAAATTCTTCCTCCTTTCCCTCCTAGGGGTGAGGTCTTAGAGTTACATGGCAGTTTTAGATTTTCATTTTGAAGCTTTGTACTTTATCTGAAACTAAGACCTTTGTCATAAATGAAAAAGATAAATAAGCTCTCTACAAAAAGCACAGTAAAGTGCATAATTATATTCCCATCATTGTGCAAAAGAGACATTTACAAATACTTCGTGGTTTAAGTGAGCTGCTATGCTTGCCTCTTTTAAGAGTAGTTACTTTATAACACAACTTGAAGTGTAGGTTGTTTTTTTTTAACACCACATTTCTGTTTCTGTAATTGTGTGTGCCTGTGAACAGTTGCAACTAATGTTCTGTTCTTAGGATGAAAGGTCTACAACCTTCTGTCCTGTCAAAATCAACAAAATATTTATGGTTATCAGCATGATTCTCCAATTAGCTTTTAATTAAACTTGGCATTGCTCTTCACTTTCCAGTGTCTGAGGCAACACTGAGGTCTGTTTCTGTTCTTGAAAATCAGTCTCATGTCCTTTGAAACTGCTCATCCCATCTGATTCTTCTCTGGCAGCCAATGTTTTCAGCATGCCACTAAGCCACCCTGTCTAGATGTTCTGAATCTGCTGAATTCCTTTGCTCATTATTTATTACAGTTAACAGAAAAAAATGGAAGCTGAAAGCCCTTGTCTAAGTCTTGTCCACTATTTTTTTTCTTCTAGTGTTTTTGCAACCTCACATAACTCTATTTGAAATATAACTGACCTTTTCTTCTAACATTAAGTTATAGGAACACATGTTTTCACTGCAAGAAATGTACTCTGTCTAAACATCTTCTCTGATACCTAGGTCTTCTCTGATACCTGAACAATAACATGGTCCTTAACTGCCAGCAAGAGGCCCTGAGTTCACAGAAAAATGGTTGTCCTGATGTCACACAGTACTACCTGGACTGAGTACAGAATCTTCAGTTACAGTTTATTAAAACTTTCGGAAACAAAGATGTGCATGTCAAGCTTGTTAGCTGTCACGGTGTAGGCAGCAAGGAATTACTCAGTGATTAAAAGATTGGTGATAAGGAACCGGAATGAAAGTGAAACACGCTTTTTGCGGTGAGTATTTCATAGCAAAAAACCCAAAGAAATCATATATTTTTGTTCACAAGCATCCTGACTTGATTTCAAGAGAAACAAGATGAACGAAGGGTTGTGGCAACTTCTCTGTTAGTGGCTGTTTTAATTCTCAAAGTGCCCTAGCTATTTAGAGAAGAAACGTTGAAGGAAAGCAACTGCATACCCTAAGGCAAAAAGTTGAGTTGTTTGGATTCAGTTTTTTTCTAGTTGGGAGAAATGCAGACATGTGAATGGCATCAGGGTATAGTGTAGTGCAGGACAACTTAGTACTAGGTTCAAACAGAGTGCAAAACTCTTTGAAGCTGGTGGCCAAAGTAATTTCTTGCAGTAGTATGTCACCGTAAAGCTTTTGGTTTGTCTGTTGCAATGAGAAAGATGACACACAAGGGATTTTTGTGTAAATGGGAATTGCACAGGACTACTTTGTAATTTGGAGATGGATTTAACCTCTACTACTTTATTAATGTAAAACTTGATTGCAGCTTTTGTGAAGAAGAACTTCAACAGCTTAGTTGTGTCTCAGTGCTTACTGGACATGAGTTTATACACTTAAAACCTCTTCAAAGTTTCTGCTGTGGGTTTTCCTCCCTCTCCCAGTATATTGGCTTAGTTTAACAAAAGATACTCTGTCTCTCTGTTCATTATTTGCCTCTTTCAGTTCATAGACTGATACAGGTCTGACAATGTTACTGCTCACTCTGAAGACAGAGTTGTTCTTCACCGCTGGTTGGATCAAGCCGTTGATCAAACTGCATGTTTTATGTTCATACTACTGGGTTTTTAAACGGGTATTTCTTATGATTGAAAAAAACAAACACAATTTAGTGTAAACTTATCCAATTGCCCTCTTTTTTTGTAAACATATTTTAAGGGAGTTGTGTGTGTTTGCACTATTTGGTAAATCACAAGTGCTGTAAATTCCAGCTTTCTTGCAGGTACAGCTGTAATTAAAAGAAAATTTGTGTCATTTTATACAGCTCTTCAAAATAGAAGGTAGAGAAATAAACTGAAGAGCCAGGATTTAAGGGAAGCAAAATAACTGATCAGTAAGTGCGTCGAATATGTTCCTGTTGCTGTTAAAGCTGTATAGCAATTTGTTGTTGTTGTTGTTTTTTAAAAAAAATCCCTTTGCCCTGAAGCCAGTATCCACAGCAGATGCCAAATTGCCTAATTTGAAACTGATGAGTGCTACTCAGGGAAGACAGCTCCCAGCAGCCACACGTGTAGCTCATTTTTCAGTTTCCAAATTCCATGATCTGTAATAGTTGGGATGCAGAAACCAACTTTCCTGCCTGCATTCAAACTGTAGTTTTTCTGCTGGGACTGACAATTGAGAAATGTTAGATGAACTAAGAAGCGAGCTGAGGCCACCAGTTCTTCCCATATGTCACTTAGCTGCTTCCAGAAGTTAATGACTTCTAGTCACTACTGATCTGAACTTGTTTTATAACGAGCAGGTAGTGACAAGCTACCTATCTCATTAACCACAGAGTTATGAAAAGCTCTTTCTAGTTTTCTTAGAATTATTTCATGACTTCAGCAGAAGCATTTTACAGCTTCCAAAAGGCTGAAGGATGTTTGGTAAGCAGACTCCTGTTCAGTGTGTGTTATTTTTTAATGACACACTATGCCATATATCCACAAGTGAGGCAACACTGTCCTTTGTCAGTGATTTGGATGAGTAATTCTGTGTCTTTTCAGTTCTTGGTTTTAGAAAGGAAGCTAAAAAGATTTTCAATTAAAACTTAAAGAGGTGGTACACAGAAATAGTAGGCAGCTTTCAGATATGATCCTGGAAAGTAAATCCCTAAGGAAGTCCAGCTTTTTCCTACCTAATCACTCAAATGCAAGGGCAGCATGACCTGAATTCACCTTACTTGTCCAATGCAAAATGCCAGATACAGCTTTAGTAGCCCAGTCTTCTGGCAATGAATAGTGGGGCTCCTGACATCATGTGGGATAGATAGCAGAAGGATATACTTGCTGGTCACAGATATGCTTCAAAAGGCATCTAATTTGCAGTTCTGCTAGTCACAGACAGTATGTAATAGGATACAGAAACTCAGCCATAGTGAAGCCAAAAACCAGACTGCTGCTTGCAAGTTTCAGCTGACTTCCAACTATGCTTCTAGAAGCACTTGCACTCCTTTCCCAACTTATCTTTGCTTTCATTTGAGTGTAGTATGGCTGCTTTCCCTCCCACGTACAAAACACTGGTCCAAGCTACTTGTTGTCTCTCAGAAGCAGTCCCAGAACTCCCTTTCCACCGATGGCTGTGGGGTGGCAGCGGGAGATGGACAAGGGCACTACACCCTTTTCCAGCAGTTGATCTATGCTGATGGGCCAGGGCTCTCATATGAATTTGTCCTCTTCTATAGAGTCTAGCGTGAGATTGGCCTCAAATAGAAAATTAATGATGAGCGACAACACTTCAGGGCAACAGTTTTAGCCTCTGTATAAATCCATGGTATCATTTAATCAGCATGTGCTTGCAAGATTTGCGTTGTAAAAGAGGCAGAGAAACGATACAAACTGTGCAGCTGCATATCACCAACAAGTGAAACTCATAGCCTACATCTGTTATAGGAATTTTCCAACTTGCCCCCCCAGGTTCTGCAGATCTTTTTTTTCTGATTGCTTTCTCATCCAGCTAATTGATACTGCTTTTAAACATGGTGCTATTAGCTGAACTTCAGTGCTCCTGGGCTGACTTGTTTGACTTCTGTGATAAGTGGGTCAAAACACAGTTCACCGGAGACAAGTTAAGCTTCCTGCACCTGTTACTAATAGCTGACATTACTGAGCAATGTCTTCTTCTACCACATGCTTTCATGTGCTCTCTTTATTGCCCACACTTGCCCTCCCTGTTGCTCTTGCCCGCGCTCATGAACACTCTTGGGCTCGCTCGTGCTCTTTCTCACTCACTACCTCCCTCGCTCTTTTCCACTCACCCTCACTCTTTCTCACACCCTCTTGCATGCTGCCTGGCGCGCACAATTTCTTTCCCTCCGTTTCCCTGTTAAACCGCCTAAAGTAGATTCCTGAATTTCAGCTTCCTAGAAAATCCTTAGAAGTATCTTTTCAGCTCATAAGCTTTTATAGATGTGTAACCATACTCACTCCATAGGCCTGTCTCTCATAAGCTCAATCAACGTGTACATATTATTATTGCAAAATGTATTTTGGGAAAGTGAGAGAAATTTCACTATATTGTAAACTGACTTACATTTTAGAATATAAATGCCTTTATTCTGTAATGACTGACTTGGAACACTTTTTATTCCTCATTTCTTCTGTGAACTAAAGCTCGATGTGGACTGTGACAGTGATTTTTGGCTTTAAATGACATTGCTTATTTTTTCATTAGCTTTTTCATCAAAATTACATCGACTTCTAGAAACTTTTACGACATTTTTAAGTTCTGAAATTTACTTTTCTCATTTCTTGTAAGAAAAACAAATGTGAATTCATCTTCTTATTCACACTTTCTTCCCCACCTTTTTTCCCTCCCTCCAGTGATCAGAATTAAAGGATATGACCTTCATTTTTTCATAAAAATCTCTCCTTCAAAATCAAGCCATTCTTATTTTTTAAATTGTTAAACATCTGGAATCCATTCACTTAGGTCTGCGTGGTTGAATTTACTTCATAAAGTAGGGAATGCCTAATTTAATTTATTCAGTAGAATGCATTTTGGATGTGAAACTGTGTTTTGTACTCTCAGAGATGATACAAGTGTCTTCTTACATGTCTTTATTGTTGAGCAAATATTCAGGACACACAAACTTGGGTCCCACCCATTAAAACATATTACCTTGAAATATCACATGAAGATAAACCACTTATATTAATATATATCCATTATTATTTTTTCTGCCCATGACTGTTCATTTAATATGTACAAACATCTAGTGCAAGAAACATAGAAAGAGATGGGGAGGTTAAATAAGGACTTGCAACATATAAAGAGAAAACTTATTCAAGTGAGGTTAACCACGTACTCAACCTTATGTTATTAAATTAACCTAAAGATTCTGTGATAAATGTCACTATCATATTTTTACTTCAAGGTCACAAATTCTAATCCTTGTTTAAAATCTGGCTGCATTTCATGCATGTGTTTAATTCTAAAGCCTTAGGAATAAAGAAGTTGGATGATTTTCATAAGTTATGGCTGGATCACTACTAATAGTAGTAAAGGCTGTGTCTTTTGCAATGAATATTGCAAAACAAATTTTTGTGATGGGCAGGCCGATAGGAACTTGAAAACAAGCTAAACTTACTGTGGGGTTTTTTTGTTGTTCACACCCCCCTGCAAAACAAGTAGGTGAAATGGATTTTACATTTTGCAGGTGAGTGTGTAACACTTGCTTTAAGACTGTCACACACTGAAAGTGCCCTGGTGTTGTGTTTTGATTACTGGATTCCTGAGCACATGGGTTTTGCTGCTGAAGAGCTGCAGGAGTACACGATACATGCTTTAGCAGGATGTGCTGGCTCACGTTGAGAGGTAGATGGGTGAGGCGTGCTGACTGTGGCTGACTTGAGGCAGGTTTGTGCCATTTCTAAATCATATATGCAATTGTATACAAGGTCAAATGACTTTCTTTACTTTCATGCAAACGTTGTATTCAGAATATGTCTGTTGAGATTCCAGTTAGACAAAACATGTTTGGTAATACTGTTTTGACCAGCCTTATTGATTAAATGTGGCTATTAACATAAGAGGGATTCAATAATTACATGCTGTAGCACTTCATATGCAATTGCCTTTCACTGACACTTGCCTTCTAGTCCAGGAATACATGACAGACATCAGCAGAGTTGTTTTTATGGCCTTTTTTAATAATTTGGGAAAAAAAAATCATATCATTACCTACCTAGTACCTAGTATCAGGTTTAGAAGCAGCACAAGAAAATGTGATATGTATATATACTGGGAAAGAGAATGAGTACTATCATAATCGGCCTTTCTGTTAATTTTGGTGTGGTTTTTTTTCCTGAATTTTAACAGTGGGATGTTATCTGTTAACCAATATTGTAAAACTCTCTGCAATGATTCGCCTAGCAGAATTATTTTACTGAACTCCAACTTACAATTACAAAGAGGATTTGAAGCTGCTTCTTTTTTCTTTCCTTTTTCCTTTTTTCCTTTTTTACTTTTTCCATTTTCCTTTTTTCCTTTTTCCCTTTTCCTTCTCCTTCCCCTTTCCTTTTTTTTTAACTATTGCAATCCATTACTACAGTGGTAAACACTAATGGGTATGTTAAATATGTTACAAATATAAAAGCTAAATTGTCTTGACATCAGATGTTTCTGGGTAAACTTCTGAGTAAAATGGAGTGTAGACTGTTTTTCCAGCCCTAAAGCAAAGATTTAATGAAAGTATTAGTTTCTGGTATACTTTCTTCATTATTGCAAGCAAGTAGATTTTTTTTTTAATTACTTGATTGAAGCCAAGGTAAATTTAACCAACCATTAAATGAGGCTAACATGCATTTTTCCTTCTTCATGAAAGCCATGATAGCTGGTACTTTCTCATGCAATCAAGGGGTTTTTTTTAAAAAAAAAACAAACACAAAAAAGCCAAAGCAAAACAAAAAAAACCCCAAGTAAACAAACAAAAAAACCCCCTCCTTCAGCCACATGAAGAGGAATTTCTTACTGTCACCCAGACAAAAGACAAAATAGTCTATGAGAGTAATTTTTAATATCATTCTGGTGTAGTTGTTGGTCATTCCATTTTTTTTTCCCTTTTCTAGTGTGTCTGTGGAACACTCTTATTCTTAGAGAGCAGGAGATCATAAACGACTACATTTCTCCCAGGGGCCAGCAACTGCCTGTTTTTCATCCCCAGCTGACTTTGCTGTTCCTAAAGCAACTGCATGGTATACAGCAACAGTTTAGCACCGTAATAACTCTGCTTCCTAAACAAGGTAACTCTGTGGATATCTGTTTGGCTTTTATTTTCAGTGTAATCTTTAAGCAAATGTAGAATTCACCTGTAATAATGCAGTATGTGTTTAAGATACTACAAATAGCAGTGAACAACCTTTAATAGGACAAAACAATTCTCCGGATGTGTTGGTAAAGGTTTCCCAGAAGAGACTATATTTCAGCTAGAAAAGGGCAAACCTGCCAACTTATCTTGAGATTAGAAGCACAATCAGTGGGAATGTTCCACCAACTGCTCAAAAAGATATTGAAGATAATACTTCATCTTCAGATGAAGGATTGCCCTTTCTCATGAGTAATACCTAATTATTAATGCTTGCCCAAGAATAGATGTGCTGCTTTCGTGCTTCTCACCTTTTTAATACCTGCGTCTTTAGACTTGGACTTGAGGATCAAGAACATCTAGCATAACCTTTAGAGTTTAATTTTTGGTATAAATTAAGTAAAGAAAAATGATTTATTAACTATTAACAATAAAACCAACAGGGCATCCTTGGCAGAGACTAATAATCTTAAAAAAAAATTCATAATGAAGAAACAATTGCTGAGACACTGGTGACACCAAATCCAAAAGTTGTTAGCACACATATTATCACAGTAAAAAGTCTTTGTTCAGGGAGAAAAGAATTTAGGAAGTTAGGGGAGATGTATTCGCAAACTTTAGCTTTCTCACTGCAAATGGGGAGTATGCATGAAATGATCATGTGTCAAGGGAAAGAAAGGACAGATGAAGCCATCATAAACAAACTTCAGGAGAACTTTATCTTCACTTGGTACTGATACTTTCGGTAATTTTAGCGATGCAATGGGACTTGTATGAGCAAAGCACTGAAATTTGAAGCAGTCATACAAAATGGGAAAAAAACACGGTCAGCTAATTTCTAAATTCCTGCAGAACTATATGCCTCAGCAACTATGAACAGTTGGTGTTTTCAAACACGTTAAGAGCATGTGAAGAGGTATTTATCCCTCTCTAAGCCCAACAGTCAAGAAGACTTGAATTCTGGGAGATTGTGCCACATATTTTACTCATGGGAAATCTGTTATTCCTGCTCTTAAGTTCATGCAGGAGACCTACAATTGCTTTTTCTTAGCAGAATTGTGATGAGGTGTTCAGGTCTTTCTGAGCATTAAATAGGTTCACTGTTTTTAAAAATTAAAAAAAGTTGGCAAACCTTGGAGATGAGAAATGAGTGAACTCAAATGAAAAAATATCTTTGATCTCAGTGTTTTCTACCTATTTTTACTGTAAAATCTTACCTCTTTATATTTATTGTTTCATAAATATAGGTCTTGAAAGTTACTTAACGAAAATGTTCTGCTTCTGAGTTAAGCTACAGATGTTAGTTTAAGGTTCAGATTTGCTGTATTTTCAAGTAGGAACTCTTTCTTTTGTACAGCAGAAGCAAAAGGAGACTTTTTTCCTATTAAAGGTCATGCTGTTTTTCAGAAAATGTGCTCAGTATTTCTCCTTTACTTACATTAACATGTTAACCTTTGAGAGGAGAAACACTACGAGCTTCTTTCAACTCTGTAATGACTCTGCATCCTTTTTCAGTATGTTGTGTCGTCTACAGAACTGAGGAGCAGGATTGACAAGATTACTACAATCAGTCATTGTGTTCAGGCACAGCCGATGCCTAACTCTTCATGTAGCAGGCTGTAAGGATTAGTGGCTTGATACTACTAGAAATAGAATGTAACAAAACCTGATTTTTCTGGAGTTCATGATATCCAAAAACTGCCAATAGCAGGCAAACTGATGAAGCATGCATTAGATGAGTGGGCAGGGAGATGGACTGAAAAGTAGCTGAACTGCTGGTCTTAGAAGGTTGTGATAGCCAGATGAAATCTAACTGAAGGCCAGTCACTAGTGGTACACCCCAAGGTCAATTATGGAGCCAGTACTGTTATTCTTGACCTAGATGACAGGGTAGAGTGCATCCTCAGCAGGTTTGCAGAAAATGCAAAACTGGGAGAAGTGATTGATACTCCATGTGGCTATGCTGCCATTCATAGGGACCTTGACAGGCTGGAGAAAAAGGCCAGCAAGAATCTCATGAAGTTCAACAAAAGTATGTGTAAAGTCCTGCAGCTGCTCAGGAATAACCCCATGCAGCAGCACAGGTTGGAGGCTTACTGTGTGAGGAAGAGCTGTGCAGAAAAATCCCTTGGGTGGACGAGAAAAATTGAACAAGTCAGTAATGCGTCTTCATGGTAAAGAAAGCTGTATTAAGAACATCACCAGCAGGTCAAGGGAGATGTTCCTTCTGCTCTGCTCATCCCTGGTGAGACCTCATATAGTGTTGTGTCCAGATCTGGCCTGTCCATGGACATAGAAAAAGTCACAAAGATAATTAAGGGAGCACATATGGTGACATACCGTATGATGATATGAGAGAGCTGAGGGGTTTTAACCCTGAAGAGAGGGCTCAGCATAAGAAAAATTGTCACTAACTGGGAGAATCAAAACACTGAAAAACACTGACTGGAGAAGTTGTGGAGTCTCCACCCTTTGAGATATTCAAAACTCAACTGAAGATGATTCTGCCCAACCTTCTGTAGTTGGCTGTGCTTGAGCTGAAGGGTTCAGGCTAGGCAAGCAACAGAGATCCCTTCCTAGATAAGCTGTGACTCTGTAAACTTGGTATTGTCCACAGCTCCCTGATACAGTACTAAACGGAAACCATTAGAGCTTTTTCATAGAGCATGAGGCCAGTGGGTATTTGACCTGAAATAAAGGTAGACACATTCTGCTTTTGATCAGACTGATCCAAGCAAACAGGAACAGAACTGCAGTTTATTGAGCCAAAGCTGTTTTCTAGCTGCTTCCACAATATTGACTCACTTAAATGGAGATAGAAATTAAGTTTCAAGTGCTGAACATATCCAATTAAGAGAGATTGCTGAGTAACTCTTTTGCAAGGCTCCTAATCTGCAAACACTTTTCTAATCGATAGCAACTTCTGTTCAATATAACCCCAAGGTGACTGCATTCTGTCAGCTGAGAGTGAGACATGGAGCTATTGAAAACATGGAAAGATTCATGTCTTCAGGAAAAAAATTGACTTTTTCATTACACCCTAGAGTAGCATGAAATTCAGCACAGCTTATTCTCCCCACTTTTTGGTATACTTAGCTGCACAAGTTTTCTGAAATACTCTTTTACTACTGTTCTTCCAGTGATTCAGGGGTCATTACCTGAAAGAAGACAAAGACGTGACATCTGCTGGTAGGTAAATGCTTGCACACTCTCCCCAAATCCTTTTTGTGTGCTGCTTCATTCATTTACTCAGACCAAGCCAAGAAGTGATATGTCTAGAGAATTTCCAGTGCTGCTGTGAGTAAATTGTGACATGCTGGCAAAGTTCGGCCATGTACATTACAATGTATTTGTACTGTAGTAAGTTTTAGCCTGCATTTCTTGAAAAAGAAAGCATCTTTGAGCTTACCTGCAACGTGTAGTGGACTGACTAATGAATATTCATACATATAAAATGGCATCTGCTGTGATGGACGTTAGAAGAACAGTAATTGGTTTCAGGATTGATGTATAGTTGTGCTGCAGTCTACCCCAGACAGTGCATGCTGGAAACATTAGCATCCTGTTTCCCTTGTCAAAGCTCAAAATGAGTGGAAACAATTCAATTTTTCTCTGTGCAAATTGAGTAAGTAAGTGACAGTTGTTAATTTCACACCACTTTTCTGCCAAGTCTCTCTCTGGGTGGCACAGAAATTGTTGCACGTGGCGAATCTCTTACTTAGTGCTGCTGTCTAGGGACAGAAGTCACTGGTTCAGATGACACTCCTGACTAACATGGAATTGCTTTTATTTTACTTCAGGACTGCATCAGAACCAGCTGGATCTCCTCTACAACCCTGATCAGAGAGACATACCTATGCTCAAATACCCATTACACAGCCAGTGGGGAGAGTAAAGGTTGTTCAGTGTATTGTTCTAAAAGGAGCTGCTGACACATCAGGTCCCCCAAAATCTCTGTGCCCGTAAGACATAGGCACATAATCAGAGGAGGAACTGTCAAGGAAATGGCCAAATCCACAGATGCTTGGGAAAAGAGATGGATAAAAGTCATGCTTCCAAATAGTTCTTCTACTTCATCTTTATTTTACTGAAGTGAGATACCTATTCAAATGGTATTGCAGAGAAAGCAATAAATATTCAAATTGCAAGAATGTGTTACAGCTTGTGAGAAGAGGCTATCTATTACAGAAATGCAGTGGAATTTTGCCTTGAAAGGAATGATGAATTTTGCACTCCAAAACTCTAATGCTGTATATTAAACCTGCTTATTTGCAATGTGTTTTCCCTCAAATGTATCAGTACTTCACGGGCACATCCTAAAAACCAGATGGATTTACAGATGGAACAAAGCCGGTTTGGATTTTACATCATCTTTTTGTTGTTTGAGAGAAAGTAAGAAAAATTGCCCAGATAAATAAAATCACTAATTAATATCTAAGCACTTACACATGCAATCACTGGGAAAAGGCAACCACTTTGTCTGTCTTCAGGCATTCCAAAGAGAAAATGTAATACACAGAGAAATTTCTGCTAATCCATCCACATAGCAGTGGACACCTGAAATCTCCACGAGACAGAATATAGATTGTCTAAGTCTGTCTGTCAGTCAGCTTACTCTAAAGTACAGTGGGATCACATTTAAAACCAATTTGATCCCATTGATCAGGTGGAGGTTGACAAATAAATGGATTAATTTTTTTTTTATCATTAGAGTTGCAGCTCTTTGTGTGTGATGCTTACATGGTGGTGTGCCCTGTGCCTTGTAAACATAACTTTGTTAGTTCTCACAGGGCAGCAAAGCCGTATTACAAGGTGCTGGTTCTGACAAGACAGAAAAAAAATCAAGAAAAGCACATTGCGCAAGTTTAGATGAAACACAACCTTTCTGAAGCAGTTTACTTCTCTGAAGTCTGTGACTTGGGGATGTCAAGATTTAGTTATTGCTTACAAATAATATTGGGAATCTTTGACAGAATACATAGCTTAGAACCAGACTGTACTTCTGTTTTCTGTGTGCCTGTATGCGTGTCTCCGTCTCTTATTCTGGGAAAAAAACCTTTTTTCTTTTCATGGCTAGTGAGATTTATGCAGTTGGCAGGCATTTCAAGTTGTAATTTTGAGTAGCTGGATGTTAACCCCAGACACTTGCTCTCTTTGCATGCATGAAATAAGCAATAGAGGGAAAAAAACAAAAGGGCAAGCCCAGCTTGCTTGGTTTCATAAACAAATTAAGTGACTGCTGCTGCCCATCACGTTTTTCACTGCAATAGGGACTCCCTTCTTCTGGTGAGTTGCTGGTGCCAAGACTATTACATGTTGTCCCTACCATCAAATCAGCTTTCTATACTAATTAAAGCTGTTGGAGTGCTCTGCGGGCATCTCTTGTGCAGATCAGCTGTAGCTTTGGACATAGACACAGATGCATGATTGCCTCAGTGTAAATTCTCAATATCATTTATTTCGATACTGTTTATTTTACACATGGAAAACCAGTACTTAATATTTTCTGCTTCTTTCTGCCACTTTAATTGAAGTCAATATCTGTCACCATGATAATGAATGGTCTTCCTGGGCAAGAGATATTGGCTTGTTCAGAGAGAATAGAGCGAAGGGAAAGAAGTTGTACAATCATGAATTGTCTCGCCTGCTGAATGTCATGTCAGGGTCTTTCAAAAACTGTGGTTTTGCATTTGTTAGGGAGAGAAAATGTGAAAGAATAGACAGGAGTGGATAGCATTTAAAAACGCAAAACTGTTTGATCAGGAGTTGTCTGCTTTTTAATAAAGTCTCAGAGCTGAACACAGAGACCCCACTCTGAGCCCTGACCCTGACTTTAGCTGATGCCTTATTTCCAACCTGAAGGGATTTTCAAGTTAAATGGAAATCACATGGAGAACTCCGTTGCTCAAGCTCCATTTTGCCAAACAGTCATCATTTTGCGTGCTGCCCACAATATCTTTTCTATTCATTTAAAAATTAGCTTAAGTTCAAAAATGTGTGTTTGAACCAATGGTCTTACTTGCTTGGGAATAAATGGAATGAGTATGTATTTGTGCTAAACCTGGCAAGTCTTACTGCCTGTGGAATTGTTTAACGTGCCAAAGATATGACTGATATAATACATGTAAGAAATTAATATACTAAATATATCCAATAAGTAAAGCAAGATATTCTATCAGCCTGTGCCTTTCAGAAAGATAAAATGCAGTTTGGCATTGTCAGAAACCATTTCCTTTTACTTCTCTTATATTACTCCTTTTTAGTAGGAAAATCTTTATCCTATTTTGTTTTTCCACAAAACTCATCCTAGTAACTTTTACAGCCACTTTCTCTAAGGCAGAAGAACTTTCATGACTGAAGATTACTTGCTTTAGGGTTTGGGACTAAGTTATGAGAGAATGGACTAAAAATGTAAGGTACTCAGAAGCATATAGTTTGCATTCTGGAAAAACAGAACACTGAAATTTCCGATAAAGCTGCCACAAAGCAACACAAGAGATTTTAGCTTAAATAAGGATGCAGAAGCTAGAGAGCGTAGTTCAGATGCCAATTAAGAACACATAGTTGGCTTTGTCTGCAGTTGGTTTAAAGTTTCTAATAGCCACAGAAAGGAAGTTTCTAATTAATTGAAAAGTGAGTTGATAGGAAGAAGCTCTTGAGCTGGAGACTCAATTTCTCTTTCCTGTTTTTCAGTCATAGTTTGTCTTCTGTGTGTTCCATGCAGTCGTTTTCTATTCCTGCTAAACCCGTTGGACCACTCAGGAAATAATGGTTTGTGATTCAGTATGTGTTCATATTGTCATGGTTATCTTAATATTTTTCTTAATACACAGAGCAGCTTCTGAGCTTGGTACTTTGACAGAACAATAAATAAAAGGAGAGTGAAAAAAGGGGAAAAAAAGGTGGGGGGCAGAACTAGAGCTGTTTGGAAATTCTGGTAGCATCACATTAGAGTTTTTATTTTTTAATTTTTTTCCTAAAACCCCGCTTGACACCTTTATCTGCAAGTATGAAAAACAGATCAAGGGCAGGTAACTATACCCAAATACCTGGTGTACGCAGGTGGTTTCTGCTCAAATTGTCCTCTGTACTACCTGAAATGAAACTGCATGCGTTACTTACTTTTTGTTGCCAAAACAGCAATGCTTGAAATAATGTTACTGATTCTCACTGGGCACCATGTCAGTGGATGAGTTGGGCAAATCAGCTTTATGTCAAAAATACTGAGAGTACGCAAAGAGAATTTAGTCAAATATGGCATCAAAATACTAGAAGAACCCGGCTCTATGCCTTCATTTCTAAATAGCAATGGTTTGTGTAATCAAGTATTATAGCAGGTGGCATTTTTTTTGTTAGGACATAAGCTAGTGAGTTCTTAGAGGAATAGTAAGGTGCCTCGTCCTAACATGCAGCATGTTACAACTATTAAAAAGCTGAATCCAGAGTGTTTTATTTCTATATATGCTTCTGTGATTTTATACATTTTATTTTCTTCTTGACTAGCTCTTGTGTCAGGATATCACAGAAAAGAAGTGGAAAGCCTCTAAATCTGAACAGAGAGAGAGAAGAAAAGAATCTTGCAAGGCAAAAAGATGCACTGGGAATATTGCTTGGAGTGGCACTTAATTAGATATACTGTAGTGTCTCCTGGAATTAACTTTTGCCTCAGAAAGGAGGTAAAGGAAGTGACTTGCTAGTGATTATCTCCTAAAAGAATGGAGATTAACAGATGAGCAAACAAAGAGTCTGGAATTCATTCTATTTGTTTCTTAAAAACATGCAACTGCATTTTAAAAATAATCCATCATCCTGAAAATTTTATTCATCTTTTTTTTTGACTGATCTAGCACTTGTTTATCACTTGATAGATCTGATCGTTACAGGTGGAAGTGCTTCAAAGCAACATCTTGCTGTTATATTTTGGATCTTGATCCTTGTGTTCATTTTAAACTCTTGTCCCTGTGATTTCAGTTAGGTTCTAGTTGCAAGTTAGTGGCCTTTGTGACTTCTGTGTTTTGTGTGACTTTGTGACTGAGGTTATGAGGCTGATTTAAACTGTGGTTTTAACTTAGAGCTTGAGGGTGCGCTTGAGCCTCAGCTCTCTGATCCCTCATGCAGCAGAATTCATTGTCTTTCTCAGTCTGAAGTTACCGAACTGTCTCCTCTGTCCTATAAAAACTGAGAACTTAAACTTTTTATTGTTGCCTTCAGCACAAGCATCTGAGACCTCTCTACATAGTTTTTGCAGTGTACTTTTGAGGTCAGAACAGAAACAGATGAGGGAAAACTGGAATTAAGGAAATTACTCAGGTTTCTGCTATTAGAAAATAGAGAAACCGCAGAGTGACTTGGCACTTTCCCAACTTAATCCAGCTTCATCCAACTCTTAAAATTCTGTTGTTATGATATACCTACATGCTTCTTTAAATGCTGTTTTAAGAAGCTGCCCTCATACTAGTAGGGAACAGAGTGGGGTGAGTGACTGGATAGAATTAGCACTGCAGGCCTTGTTGAAGTATTTTCTGACTAGTATGGTGATTTACATTTTATCCATCCAGTATGTTGGTTATTTATAAATGATCTGTATTCTTACTAACAGAATGTGAAGAACAATGGAGATTATTTAATGCATCAGAGTATCCGTGCACACAATAAACTCCCAGAAGAGGGAATAAATTTGGGGAATATGGGAAGTCTGAAGCAGAGTCTGATGTGAAACTAGGGGTTACTTTACTAAAAAGCCAAAAAAGCCCCCAAAAAACAACAAACAAAAAGAAAAAAAGCACACACCAAAACTCAACACAAAAGAAACAACAAATATCTGAACACTAAAAAGTGAAATATCCCTTTGGTTATGCAGAGAATAGAAATTGTGTTCCTCCATTTTACTGAGCCTGGCTACTTGCTGACCTTGCCAAATACATATAGAACATAATTTTAAAAATTATTGTCAGTAATGCGTTTTGTTTTTTCACATACTCTTTCTCTTCCTGGATGTCATTTTGTCTCCTATTAAGGAAATATTATATAGCCATGCAAATGGGATGACTGATGTTTCTTAGCTGGTCTTAAAAGGAGGGTAGGATAATTTCTTAACAGATTGAACAATGGGTGTTTTATTTCTTACTCTAGTTTCATTATTACAACATTCTCTTATAATGTAATGAACAATGGCATTCCTTGATTTCTATTAGAAATGTAGGACAAAAGTCTGAAGAATGCAGCAAAGCCCCAATTCTGTGACCCTGGGTGTCCTGGATGTAGACATTGATACTTTTCAAGGGCTTTCTTGGAAGGCTTCTTCTCAATTTGTTAGTTTACAAAATTTTTCCTGAATAAATCTCTGTCATATAGACTTTCCCTGACTGAGTCTGTTCTGAAAATTTGCCTTTTACGTTCAATCGGAATCTCCCCAGGAGTAACTTGTACCCATTACCCCTTGTCTTTTCCATTTGATTCTTTGTAAAAAGAGAGTATCCATGTTCTTTGTAGACACACTTTAAATACTGGACCATGATAATAAGGTCTCCCCTAAGTCTCTTTTCTCAAGGCTAAACAAACCCAGCTTTCTCAGCATTTCCTCATATGGCAACTTCCCAGACATTTTATCATCTTTGTGGACTTTCTGTGGACCCTCTCCAGCTGGTCCTCATCTTTTTTGTGTAATGGGGACAAAAACTGAACACAATACTCCAGGTGTGGCCTGATACATTCTGAGTAGAGTGGGATAGCGGCTTCTTTATCTCTGCAGGTGATGCTCTTGTTGATGCAACCCAGCATCCTGTTGGCTTTCTTTGCTGCAACAGCAGCACACTGTTCACTCATATGGGTTTTTTTGTCAGCCAGGAACCCCCAGGTCCTTTTCCGCAGAGCCTCGTAGGTCCAAGTCTGTGCTGCACTCCTGGATTCTGTTTTCCCAGGTGCAAGACCTTACATTTGTCTTTGCTAAACTCCATAAGGTACTTGTTAGCCCACTCCTCCAGCCTATCCAGGTTTTCCTGCCAGGGGACTCTCACTTTTGAAGTGTCTGTTTCCCCACTCTGGCATCATCAGCAAAGTTCATTAGGATACTCTTGTTTTATCACCCAGCCCACTTACGAAGATATTAAACAACTTTGGGCCCGATACCGATCCCTGGGTGACTTTACTTTTGACAAGTTAACCAGTTTGAAAAGAAGATATTTACCACCACCCCCTAGGTATGACACGTTAGTCAGTTCCCTATCCACCACACAGATCACTTACCTATATCACAGGGTTACGAGTCTTTCCTGAATCAGCAATAGCTATAATACTTTCATAGGATGCTTCTGAGTACTTCTAGTTATGGAGGTTCAATAGAGACTCCTTAGACACAGCAATTTCTGAAACACTGTGACTCCACTTCCCGAATGAATACCTTTAATTTGTCCTACCTGTCTTTCCCAGTTGCTTTGTAAATCATGGCAGCTGATAGCATATTTGATTTTAAAAGACAATTAGACAAGCCTTCTTTTTTCTTCTCCCTCATCTCTCATTCCATCTGGACCTGTCTCTTTTTCATGATAATTTTAATGTAAACCCTTATTGGTTTTTTTAAGGTTACGTAGTGTCTGCTGCTCAGTGCATTACTGGTGCCCTGCAATCTGGGGCAGACAAGTCATATATCAGTAATTTAATAAGTCATACATAAAACAAAACAGCATAGATTTATTTTGTTCTAAAATTGAGTAGGGTCAGCTGTGTGAGCAATGTATCTGCCAACTATTGTCGTTGTCCTGTCTAGGCAAGCTCATTTATCTTGGTTAGTAAACAACTTAAAAGACAAAGGAGGAGAATGGCTTAAGGGAGTGTTATTAGGACACGGAATGTCTCATGTCTGATATCTTGCCTAAATCCAGGCCAAATTACTTGTTAGAAATCCACCACCGGCAGACAGTTAGGGGATGCAGTTAAATATATGACTGTTATTAGACAGATGACAGTGGAACAGGCAGTTGTCACAGCTGGGAGGTTGCACAGTTAAATCGATCAAATTCAAGATGTCTGCAGAGAAAACAATAAATGTGCAACCTTGTAAATTTTGATAATCACCAGCATTCGAGGTGCATGTGTTCGGCTGCAGAGCCTTAAAATTTAAGGGCCACTGACTGGAAACCTTAACTGTAGCTGATGATCCTAAACCTCTTTTTTCCCCTTTTGATCCTAAATTATTTGGTATTTGGAACGCTTTATATTCTCTGGTGTAAAACTACATGTTTTCTTGATATGTGAAGCATTTAAATAAGCTACAAAACCAGAAACTAGTGGGAAGATTGTTTAGTTTTCCAGCCACCTAATTTCTTGTGCCATCCATTCATCAGTCCTATAACAACAAATAGCACAGCAATTTTGCAATGAAGTAGTTTAAGCATGGATACACAAACAAGCTGGATGATGGGGAAGGGTGTTCTCTTTTGAAGAACCACAGTAAAACTGCTATGAATTAAAAACATATAATCTGCCTGCATAAAAGCTAGCAGGAGCTTGCAAAACATTTCTGAGGATGTTAAAAATGACGATATTTGCCAGTAGAACTTATTGCCCTAAGAGAACCCTGGGGGACTCCAAGAACCCCAGATATATTTGAGGAGTATCTCAAGGACACCTGCTTTCTCTCTGTCTGAAAACATTACTTTGCTCTTTTTCTGAAGGCAGCACATACTTAAAAGGATTCATTTAATAAAGAAAAAAAATATATATTTTATTGCATATACCGCTTACATGTCAACACGTGCAAAGCCACTTGTCACATCAGTTGTATATCTTGAATAGTTCTATTGTGAAGAAGTTTGAAACACTTGAATCATGGGAATTGATAATGGAAAACTATTAGGATCATCTGTACTACTCAGTATTCAGACAACACTAAATCTTTCTAATCCTATTGTTCTTTTTTTCATTCAAGTAATGTATTTCCAATGTATTTCTTTTCTCTCTTTTCCTCCAGAAAGCTGTTTCACTATGCACTATATTTTGCTGTTAACCTAATTTCTGGAAATCTTTATTTTCTAATATAAATAAGCACAGACCATGTTTTTCTTTTGTTGCTTTTTTTCATCTAAGAAATGGGCAATGATGGGAATCTCATTTTCTTAGATGAAATTCATCACCTAAAAGATGCTGAATCAGGCCTCAAGTCTATTCTATGGAAATGTTCTTCAGCTTCGCAAATTAAAAAATGTAGAGAGCTATAATGCTTCTGCTTTCTGACTGTTCGTTCTTTACAACATGGAACAGAATATATGGTAAAAACTTCACGAAACAGAGGTCAACAAAGAAGTCTAGCTAGACAGTTAAAGGCTTTCCAAGGAAGCTGTCAAGGCAAGCAGTACAAAGCTTAGCAAGGGCAGATGATACCTGTTAGCTGCCTTACTAAAACTGCAGATTTCTCATGAGCAGCAATTCTTTTCTCAGTGTGCAAGGTGTCAGAGTATGGGAGTCTTTGTTGGAAGGTGGTGCTATGAGTATGTGAACATATGAAGGCTGCTGTTAGAGCACGCTAGGAAACAGTTGGAGATGCACTAATCGTTAGATATTTGGAAATGCAGAAGTAGCTGAACAGCACCTTTGGCCCTGGGAAGTTGACAACAGAGAACTGGTTAGACCTTTTCTTAAACTTCCAGAGACACCCTCTCTCACACACATTAGAAAAGGATGAGAAGCAGCACTGATGTGAGCTCACCTTAGTTGTTCAGTTCATATTACTGCGGGGGTAAACTTTTTTGAAAGATAAGTGTGGTGCACTTGACTATCTTAAGAACTGTGCTTCTTCTTAGGCTACCCAAACAGCAATGAAAAGCAACCAGGTCTCCAAGAGAAGAGGCTGGACACAAATGAATGTTGAAATGATTTAGTTATGGGGTTTATATTACATGGGAATAAGAAATTAGATAAAAAAATAATTTTACAAGTAACTTTCCCTATTAGGGAAAACAAAGGCAAGCAGACTTTGCACAAACAGGAGAGAAAGTAAAATTTAAGAAGTAGTTTAAAAATCCTTTTCCACATGTTTCACGTTGTATAACGTTACAATTTCATTAGTTACTTAAGCAGACAATTTCTGTTGCAGTGTTGAAGATGAAAGGCCAAAGATCAAATCTGTTATAATTATTTTTTTAAAAACCTTTTTCTTTACAAGATAACTGTGTATCAAAAAGCATGAAATTATTTAAAGGTTGTAAGTGTTACTTCTGTACAGCTTTGTGAGATTACTACTAGTTATAATAGTTATTACTGGATGAGGATCTATGTTATTCAAATAATCTCTTATTTTAAGAGGAAGGAGTAGAGGCCTCAGTTCTTTTAGTAATTGCTACTTCTTCAGTGTTTCCCATTTTGGTACCATGAGTTCTTTGTATGCAAACTGAATGCATGTGAAAGGTCTGAAACAGCAAGATGTTTCTGTTTCAGTGATGATGTCGGTGTTATCAGTGATAACACTGGAAGTCTATGAGAGGTGCTCACTTCTAAAACAACAGGGGAGGTGAAAAAATTTTCTCCGAGGATTCATCTGCCAAATAAAGCGGTAAATGATGTTGCTGTAGAGTTAAAACACACGTATAAAGGCTTAGTGCCATTAGCTGATGACGTAGGAAGCTACATGAATTAAGGGAAAAAAGTACATTATTTTTCTGTTACCTGTTATCTCAAAACAAACTGTAGGTGCAATCAAATTTATGAAGGCTTGAATAATATTATTCTCTAGATAGTATCTTTTTTTCTTTCTTCATAAGCAATCACTCAAGGAGATTAAGTCAAATGTATCCATAGTCTGACCTTTTTTTCAGGTTTGTAATTTGTCAGACAAAGGGTCAAAAGTCATTAGTTGTATGTCATGTTCCTCTGCAACGTGGTGTTGTGATTTGTTGTTTGGTTTTGGGTTTTTCTGTGAAAAACAGATGTTGGGAAAAGCTAGTCAGAGTTTATCAGTTGTCTGACTACTGCACTCTCAGACTGAGAACTAAAATTGTTCACTGAAAGAAGCTTATGTTGGTGGTTTATATGTATAGATCTTAATAAAATACTTTAAAAAAAGAAAGCAAGCTAGTACTACCATAGGTAATTTTGTTATCTATTAGTACCTCACTGAAATGAGCACTGCAGTCAAAACAACTTAATCTCAGTTTGAATGATGTAATTCTGTATCTGGAGAAAAACTAGCAAGGTACCATCCACTTCAAAACATTCTGCAGGTGGGACTAAAAACCTAAGTTAGAGTTAATCAGTATTTAGTACTAAAAAATAGATCATAACCTCAGAACTAACTGTAAAGATTATATCTTCTAGTTCTCACGAAGCGCTCTTTTCTCACCCAGCAGAATCTTGTTATAATACAGCCTTAACAGAGGGCTCCTGATGAGGAACTGGGCATTTACTGGGAAGGTTCAGATTCTTCTGGATTTCTATGCACATTTTAATGAGAAGTGCTATGACAAGAGTTATGGTGTTTTAAGATATTAACTTTTCTTCTATTGTTGCCTTATGTACCGGTAAGCTTGAGCACTGCAAAGGGGCTCCTTAATGACCCAGGAGATCAACTGGGTTTGGTCTCTTGGAAAAAAATACAGTAGTGCTGCCTTCTCACTAAAGGACGTACAGAGAGATCCCACTGAGAAAAATGTGCTAAAAATAGCAGCATGATGGAGGAAGAAAGGCTACCAGAAGACCCGAGAAACCCAAGGGCTTTTCTGTAACCAGCCACAAGACCTGAAGAAGCAAAAAGATTGTTCTAAAGAATGGCTCACAGTTTCTTTGCTTAATTACATGGGACTGTCCCTGTTCTCTTCAAATATCTAAAACAGGCCAGCTTGAGAGAGTGGTTGACCACAATTGCAGTATTTATTTGCCTGACCTAGAAAACACGGAAAGAATGAAACTCTTTTACTCCCGTTCTGGACTAAAATAAAAACAACCTTCCCACCGTTCCCAAATCCCAAACCTAGAATGTCTGATAACCCTCAGATTAAAAAAGCATTAGACAAAAATTATTTGATTTTCTTGTAATGAGTTGTCAAAATACACTATACTTTTTCGCAAATACTTACAGACATGTATGGCAGTGAAAGGCTTCACAAGCGTATTCTGTGGGTGCTACTATGGGTTTAAGAAGGTCTTTCAAAGGCTGAAGTGTCTTTGAGGAGATCACAACCATCTTCTTGACACAGGGAGCCCTGAACAGAAGGCAGATCTCAGGTGTTGATCCAGAAAGGGAGAAAGGTACAAGTGCTCCTAAACCTTGAATTTTTAGGACTTCTGAGTTTTGGATTTTCTGCCTTATTCCTTGGAAGGTGTCCAGATCTGCAGAGGTTTCTTAGCTCACTTATAGCTGAATTTCATTGCCACTGATACAGGCGCCTTAGAAAATACTCTACTGCAATGGACTGTTTTGTAAATAGATAGCATTTTGCAAACCATATATGTTGACATCTCTGAGCATTCTTACCTTTTTAATCCCAGAAAAAAAAACTTTGGGTACAGAAGCCAATTGTGGAGAAAGTCAGCATAATCTTAAGTGGTGAAAGACACTTGCCATGCTATGTTTCTATGGGGAAGATTTCTGTAGAAGTCATCTGAGGATTGATAATTGCTAGCTTTTCTCCCTCTGCTTCTGTCCATTCAATATTCATCCATCAGGAAAGCTAGAAAATTTTGATTCTTTCTTGATTCTAGAACCGTATGACTCACTGAGGTATATACTTTTGTTTCTCTGTAATAATAATTTTTTTTTAAAATCCAGCTAACTTTAGGGGGTAATAAGGAAGAGGCTTAGTGCAACTTTTTATAACAATAGTTCTGTTGTTTAAGTATTACCTAGAGTAAAACTAGTAGCTAAATGTTTCCACTTATACGCAGATGACCTTAGCAACAGGCTCAACATCATCTTTCACAAGTTTGCACTGCCATAGTTCTATTTATACAAAGAACTAAAACACAGAAGAGTAGAATACAAGAGACTTCTAAGACAGCTGTTGAAGATAATAAACTGATTAAATTTCTTACTTAAAGTCGTAGCTTCCTGCTCCATTTGCCGTAGTACGTGGCTCATTGGGTCACTCCTGTGAAGGCATCTTTGGTTGCTCCAAGACCAAATCACACATACACCATGTGGAGTATACAACATTATCTGTTATTAATATAGACAGTAATGGGCTGGGACTAACACACTGTTGGGTGGAGATTTTATGTTAACAGTTTCTGGTGTTTTCCCACAATGACTCAGTGCTGGACAAACAGCTTCCAGTCAGACTTAGAATTCTGCAGCATCTTGGGATGGAACTGATCTGCCATTTCCTCCTTTGTTTTTTCTCTTTTTTTTTTTTTTTTGGTCACACTGCCCTTTCTTTTCTGAATCTTTGATTTTGCTTCTTACATGGAAACTACTACTAAATTTTCAGCTTGCTTCTGTGTTCTTTCTTTACTTATTCTTTCTTCTCTTCCATGCCTTGGTAGTCTACAACCTCTCTTGCCTTCAGACTAAGGTGAGAACAGAGCTATGGTTTCATTAAGTTAATTCATTAAAACTGGCCTCAGTCGCATATTTCCCCTGCCCTCCATTGCATATTTAAGATCTTAGAAGTGCTACTTCTACTCATTATGGATATACAAACAGTTCCTGAAATTAAACAAAAAACTTCTGATTTTTTAAATCATGTCTGTCAGCTGTAATATCAGTGGGCTTTTGGTTATAAATTTTGCACTGCGACTGAAAATTCAGTTAAAATTTAGCACTAATAGGCTGTGTAGAGCTAATAGTTTGCTTCATCTTTTTGTCATTAGACCAAATTCACTTCTTATTTCAAAGCTACTTGGATTCAACAGCCTTGGCTGATTTAGCAAATATGATTTGGCAATGCCCTGTTTAAAAGCGGTCATTCTACTCTTCAGGTGTTTGGTGTTGCTAGGTCATGGAAATGTGTATATGGTAGTTTTCTGTTGTGAAATGCATTGATTCAATGTCTTAAATCTAATATTTTTTGTTTGTTTGCTTTTAGTTTTTGCTGTGAAGTGTGGAGATACGACGCCACAGTCAAAAAAACACAAAACAGCCAGGAAGAAGGAAAAACCTTCCCTCATGATTAGTGTTGTTTTTGCCAAAGACTACTCCTTGTAACTGAAGGAAGAAAAAGTAATCTCAAAAACTATTGCTAATGTGACATCTTTGTGTATGATTTTTGATTAACCATTATTTAATATTAAAAGGCAAAAAGTTGTTACATGGATCCTAGAACTCTGAGCTCAATTTAAAGAAGGGATGGCTAATTTCAATGCTGTCTTCTCAGGCCATAAATTTCACAGATTATGAGTGTGAATAGCTGGAAGCAATGTTCTTTATTCTTGGTTTTAAATTCCTCTGCTGTTCTTTTCATGGTGTCATTCTGGCACTTCTGAAAGGAAAAAAAAGGAAGACTGGCTGTCACAGGGAAAACTCTAGTGCCTTGTGAAGGAAACTTACCAACTTCTCTCATTCTTAGAATAAATAATTTGGGGACTTTAAACCCATTTTTAGCATACTGTTCTCTTCTGTTTATGCTTTTATAAGTTTCTTTGTGGCTGCCTTCCTTAAAAAGTGATTTTTCTGATGATAGCATAAAAACTTTTCAAAACACAGCACAAGCCATTTGACTACTGGTTATCTGTTTGCAGTCTAGTTTAGTGTTCACAGCATGAGAAATAGGATCCTGGTATGTGCCACCTTGCTTAGTAGTGTTCTGGGAGGGAGTTTCTTTTCCCTTAATGCTTTGCACAAGGAAAATGTCAGTGTTAATGCCAGCAACTTTTTGCTCTTCAGAATCCACTTTCTCCTGAATATCATTTAAAAGCATCCCAAAAAATCTCTTACCTTAAAAAAAGAATGTTTTTAACTTTGTCCATTATGCTTATATTCTCCCTCTGTCCAAAAGTTTCATAAATCTTAATATACTAGTTCTGAGGAGAGGGTTTTGGCAGAACAGTGGAGTTTTGCAGGGTGTTCGTGAACAGAGAGAGGTTCTTTTTTATTAAACAAAAAAATGAATGTGACCCATCAGAAAATTTTACCAAATTGCTCTTTCCTTTGCTGGTCATCCATATATAAAATACTTGTGCCCCAGGCCATTCTAGTGTTTGTATGATCTTAGCCTACTCTGTGTTCTCCCATGTGGAAGTGTTTAAAGTATCCAAAGTTGTTAAAACTTGCTGGTGTGACTCCCTAGCAAGTCCAAACTAAAACTATGATGATGTGACCAGAGCAAATTCTATTTGTCTTTGTGCTGTACAATAAAATGTCTATTAGTTTCTATGGTAAAGCTTTCATATTCTTACTCAGTTAATCCGGACTTCATGATGGGAAATGGATGTTATGGTGCAGGCTTTATATATTCAGAAATGTTTGTGGTTTGGTTCTTTGTCTTCATTTGTTATTTCATTCTTTTTTCCTTCAGAGTAGTCATATGAATAAATACTTCTCTAATCTAGCAATTTTCTATGCTTGAGTTTCTCAGCTTGTTTCTTATCTTCAGTCTGTAGAAAGATGAATCTTTATGAACCCCTGGCTCCCTGCTAGGAGTTGTTTACAACTAATGTCTTCCTTAGTCATCTTTTCCTTTTGATGTGTGCTACGAGGGGACTCTATTTTTATTTTTAAGACCAATTTCTTTTCCTCCACAGTTTCTCAGGAGATTATTTCTCTTTCACCCTCCCCTCAACATGACTCTTTAAAATATTTCTTTTATGGCAGTTCTCTACCCAACATTTTGTCAAAATATAAGAGCATTGTATTTAAATACTCTCCAAATTGCTATTCAAAACCTGCAAAAATGTACCATATCTCCCTTTTGATAATTTCTAATTGTTTTTACTCATTTTATTCTCTTCTAGGGAGAAGTTCTGTTGGTTATGTCAGTTTAAAAGAGCGCGGTTTCATGACCAGATGTCATTTCTGGTTTTAGACCTTGGGAAGACTTGGTCGGTAACTGTGCAAAAAAAGAAGCCTTGGTCCAATCAAAGTCGGATCTCTGACATCTCATTTTGGAACCATTACATGCTGGTTACCACCAGGTGCAGGCTAACAGAAGATATGTACCAGCGATGCAGTTCTGGGTAAGGTTTATATTTGGTGTCTCAGCAGTGAGTCTTTATCACTGGTGATCACTTCATACGTCCTATTTAATCTATGTACTTATCTTTCTATCCTGTTGGGTGTATTTCATAGACTAAATAGTCGGATGTAGTAAATTCTTAGATCTATTACGCTTGTCCTTTCTTTCCTTATAGTCTTATAAACGAACACCTGACTTCTCTCCCTCTCTCTCTCCTTTTAAATCTGGATGGTAGTTCTGTGACAACTGAGTTAACCAGGGCAAAAATTAACAGCTTTGGTTCATTTATTAAACAGAAAACTTGTGCAAACCACTTACAATAAACTTTTTCCCCTAGCCAGATGCCTAAAAACTCCTGTAATAGTAATGATACCTTCTTCTGATGTTTTCAGTTATTCAAGTGAAAAGATAAAAATTGGAGTTTGTAGGGGATTCAGGATCCCCTTCTGAAGTAATGCAAAGCAGAATGATGGGATGCCATAACAAATCCATTTGCCTAATGCCCTTAATATTCGCCAGTAACATATCTGATGGTGCGTGCTGATCGTTGGTAGTGATGGTCCTTTTAAGTTTTAGACGTTGTTTATTCTGTTCAGCTTGAAGGTGTTAGATTAAACTGCCAGACCAGGTGGGACTCTGGACAAAGCATTTCTGAATTCCTTCAGAAAACAGTTCTGCCAGACAGTGGTAGGACTGATTACTGTTTTGTGATAATGAAAAAAGCCCAGGGGAATCATACTTATATTTTGGAGGTCTAAATTAGATATCTAAAACTAAGGATATATTCCCCATTTTGACTTAATCTTGTTCTCTTTCCCCTTCTCCATCATTATATGCTTAATTTATAATATGTCAAACTTGTGGATCAGATATAGTGGCTTGTTAATTCAAGCATAGCTGGAAGCTTTTAGTGGTTATTTTTGGGCCATCTGGAACACGAACTTTAATCTTCACAGGCTGTATTTTAAAAGGGCTGATGGATTCATTTCCCAAAGTTTAATTTGACAGAAGAGTGGTTTTATCTCTGTTATATCAATTAAAGTAGAGTCTATTTGTTACCAGTCAACAGTATTGTTTATGCTAAGTGCTATAACTGTTAAATGCATTATGTTGCCCATACAGTGGCCATTCTGTCATTGTCTCTTCAAATATACTTTTTCTTTTACTGGAGAATGTATTGCTTCTGTTCTGAGCGTGCTAGTCAGGAACATAACTCTGAAAAAAGCAGGAATTCAACCCACTCAGCTAAGGAAGATGTATCAAAAGGGAGAAGGGTGCATTTGTATGAATCCTCCCTTCTTGAAGGATCCTTCTTTTTAATAGGTCTGATGAGATGTGCAGCATGCTTCAGTGCTGTGTGCATTCAGGAAAATTCGTGAATACTCAAAGAAAAGTAGAATTTGCAGTACTGGCCCATGCCAAGGGATATGGGTAAGGTGGAAGTTCTCAGGAATATCTTACCTTTTTAATGTAGCTTCTATGTTTTCCTAAAGGTGACCAGCAGTAGAGAAGTTCTGTCAGGCTTCTGTGTGGTCAGGCACTGTGATTTGTAACCACAGCCTCTCACAGAAAATTGTTAGTTACTTGTATTCAAAAGATCTAGATGTTTGAAGGAGTAAGTTACTGACAGACGAAAATGAAGTGGTAATTGTGGTGTTAACTTGATGGCAATTTATGAACATTTTTTTTGTTCAGGAAAATTGTAAAAAGCACTTTGAGAAAATGAAGGCTGCATCAGGCTAACACTTCTGTCAGGCTGTATTCCGGAGTCTCCATCTGAAAACTTATTTTCAGGCAGTCTTCCTGACCCTAACGCTCAAAGTTGTTCAGACAGTTAGGTACAAAGACTTGCACACACAGTTCCTGTTGAACTGGGGATCTGGTACCCCTGTCTGATGTCAGACATGCTATAAATAGGCAAACTCCTCCTCTGCCAGTCTACCTTACCCATGAACTCTCTGCTGCCTTTGGCAGTCTTTCAGAGACAAATAAACTGGATTTTGCATATGCCAGGCCATTTGTGCCATCTGCAGCACAAGATTTTTTTGAGTTGAAGGAGGTTGGACATTTGGATAATTGATGTCAGTCGTTCATTTGGAGTGGGAGCAGTTACTGAGGCAGAAAACTATCGAAATTAAGATTTTGGCATTTATGTAAACATGAAACAATCCCAACTGGTACTGTGTCCTGAGCCTTAGCAACTCTGCTTTAAATGCATGTGCAAGGTGTAGGGTTCGCAGATAATTCCTACAGAATTGTGGTCATGTCTTGATTAGGCCCTACCAGTGTCAGCGCAAGGGGACCTCCCACAACGAGACAAGAAACAAATATAAGAAATATGTGCTGTATTGTCTCATCTCAGCTGCTTGGTGTTGGAATGAGTGGCTCACCTTTGCACAGCTGCAAACTGAAGGAAGAAATTCATATACGTGCTAATCTTGCAACTACTTCATCCTAAGGTGCTCATTTTTGGATCTTGACAAATGTCATCCCTAGGGTTAATTGTGGTGGTGGAGAAATGACTGCATTGCTTATCGTCGCGTACAATAACAAATAGTTTGGTCTGGCAGCCATAATTTTCCTAAATCCTTTTGTCAGTAAGTCTAAAGTTCAGAGCAGTCCCCCAAAATAATTTAAAAAATAGTAAAAAATAAAAATAAAAAAAAGATCCAGACATAACAGTTTTGTGGCAGTTATATCTGTGTTGCCTGACGTCAGACCCTAAACCTCTGCTTTGTCACATGAAGAATTGCTTCACAGATCCTGATGTGGTCCAGGTGATTAAAGAAAGCCTCAGTCAACTAACCACATTGGTCAAAAAAGTTCAGTATTGACACAGGGGGTCTGAGTGGACACTGCAGATTCAGTTAAGAACAAAAAGCCTGGCCTTGATATTAGAAACACCAGTACTATACAGTGCTAGTTCACAGTTCATTTCACCTGGACCCTAGTACTGTAAAATTTGACAACTGCTATGTACCATGAACTTCATGGATTAGGTCAAAGCATAAAGTGATTAAGGCCACAACCCACCCAAATTATACCATGTCATACTCACTGAACTCTGATGTTCGCTGTGAAGACTTGGTGTTATTGTTTTGCTTTTGTATTGGTCCTAAGCTATTGACAGACACTTGCTGAACTGAGTTCAAGTAGAAAGTTATTTTTCAGAGACAGATATTTAGGGTTTTGGGGATTTTTTTTTGTATCATTCAACAACTTTAGAAATACCTGATACTTTCTTGAATGATCCCATTACTATGTTACTAGCTGTAGAGTGCCTGGAGAGCACAGTTATCACTTTTTCAAGGCATCAAAAAAGCATTGTGGTCACTGTAACATCCAGATTCATACAATGCTTCCTCTTGGCATTATTTTTTTGTAGTTCCTTTCAGAGACTAGTAAAGTGACAGCCATTGTATAACATTTGCCACAGTGCATGAGGCTGATTGTGTAGGAGTCGGGTGTATGAGTCTGACGGCATGAAGGTGAGCTCTCAGGGCTTGGCTCTGCATCATACAGACCTCTAAGTGGTGGGTCCATTAGCATGAACAGGAACAGGTTCCAGCTGAGACTGTGGTGTCCTAGCAACAGAAAGTAAAAGGTGTGCAATTGTACAATGCCTTTACTTATCAACTTTTTCAGTTTGCACTCCACCTGAATTCAGGAAAAATGCAAATACATATACAGAGATGTGATTGTGCATTTGTACGTATATACATATTTATCATTAATTTATATATATGTACATATACACACATATTTATATGTATCACCAGAATATCTTATAACACAATCAGAATAGATTAATTCAAGTTTTCATCCACACTCTTATGAAAGAAAGAAATAGAATTAAACTCAGGAAAAAGTGAAGAAACCTTGTTCAAATGAAAGATCCTGATATGATGGCAGTTTGCTGCAACATAATGCAAGTCTGAGAACTTCTGTAAAATATCTTTTTATAGAATATTGCAAGATAGCATTAGTGTGTTTAATATATCCTCTGATGAATTCTGATTCATTCTGTACTGAAACCCAAATGCATTTACAGATGCTTCCACGATGTTTAGATGACTGGCTTTTCACTAGTTTGCTAATCTGTCTATAATATTAAGTATTTAGTTTGTAGGAGATCTTGGATAATTAAAGCATATTCCATTAGCTCAAATGCATAAGAATTGCTACCTCCACACTTGGATTCAGGGAAAAGATTTTTTTGACTTTGGGGAGAGGTCTCGCTTTTGCAGAGGATGATTTCAGAAGTAATAGCATAAAAAGAATGTGAACATTTCAACATGCCCATGATTTTTACCTCTTACCATGATATTTACCTGTTGCAACATTTTTTCAAGTGTCCCATCACTTTGCCTTGGTTTTAGTTACACTTGCTTTCTGTACTACACTTTCTGTCACATATGACTTTTCAGGGATCCCGATTTGATGAGGTGAGGGCTTGAGAAAATGAGAGGGAGTGCTCTGGCTTGGTGTTTCTAGTATGAACATTTTGCTTTACCTCTTTCTCATTATTTTAATCGTTGAAAAGCTATCTTATACGATTTTTACTGTGCAGACTTCAGTAGCTACTTTAGCAGGTGTTTCTCAAAAGACAGGGTTGGAAAGCCTGCCTCTTATCTCCTAATACAGCCCAAATAAGAGCCAGTAATGGGCTATGTGCATTACTTCCACCCTGCAAGGTTGTATAAGGTCTGATCAGCAATCCATGAAGCCATGTGGAAGAAGGTGAAAGAAATTTGCTCTGAAACATTTCTCATTTCGGAAGGTAAGAATACTTAGCCTTGTAACTGATTAACACATTGTGCAAGTGTTAGCCAAGTAGAGCTAACCAGTCTGAGAAAGTGCAAAATGTTTGAGCTGCCTTGGTACTTTTCCCACTAAGCTATTTCTACATTTTTCCTGCTTTGTTTAGACACAGGAACTTTGCAGGGGAGAGAGAAGGTGTTTCTTTTCTCCTTAAAGTCCTATACTTATACACATAAGACTTAGTGTATACAAACACTTATATGTGTTTTATAACACATAAGTTATATTCCTTTACTATAGGTCACAGGGATGTATTGGTGTTGTACCTACCTATAGGTGAATTTTTGGTGCACAATGCCTTGGTCATTTGCAACTCTCGTAAGCATTTAATTATCATGAAAAAGAATCAAAGAAAATGTCACATAGAAAATACACCACAAAGAACAGCCAAGAGTTGTAGTTAAAATATATAGCTAATGACAGCAAATAGTAAATACCGTCTCCTTGATGCTGTGAGGTGAATATTTTCCTCTCTTCCTCCCACAGTTTTCTTACCAGTCATGTACTGTAATTTGACATCTAAAATCTTGGTTTTTCTGACTTTTGGCAGGGAGAGGTTAGTTGGATTCTGTGATGTCCTACTCACAAAAAACCCCAAAATTAGGCTTAGGAAAGGTGAGGGCAGGGCACATACATGTGCATATACACCCACATATTCTAACTGCTGATACTTTAACAGGAAAATACAACTCTCTTATCTGTGTTGTCATCCTCTTCTGCAATCTAAAAAACCCCGAGTGTCTCAGAAATCAAGGCACTTGACTATTGTGATTAGATAACAATTATGTAATGGTGAGCATTGTTTGGTCTGGGAAGTTTAATTTCTTAAGAATACGGCCACATTTATGTAAGTCTGTCCTCAATAAGAAGTGGTTTAGAAAGGTATTTGTTTTAAGTTCATAGGCTTTACTGTGGACTTGGCAAGCCAACATCTGATTTGGATTTATTGAAGCAGATGTTAAGCAGAGAGGAGACTGACATGTCTGTAGTGGTTCTATAGCTGTTTGAATTATTGTTAAAACCCCAGCACTGGCACATCTCTAATTTAATACACATTTCAGCAGTGACCATGGTAATAAAATCTGAAATGCCTCTTTCTCCTTTCATTAAAGTCTGGAGGGGTAAAAAGAGATCTGTACCAATACGAACACAAAGGTGTTCCTGGCCAGCATAAAAGTATCCTTCTATCTAACAAGAAAAAGACTAATCTTGTTGTTTTAACAAGCTATCTATTGCAAGCTGTGTTTTTTTTAAGCAAATGTGATGCCACGACATAATCCTTCATGCATGTGAATGGCTAACCACAAAGCTGTCTTTCCAAAGGACAGTACCCCATTCCTTAACTGTACATCTAAAATCATAAGAGAGACAAAAGGCAAAAATCGCTTGGATCTGAAATTTCTGAAATTCATAAAAACAGGATTAAAATTATGAATTCCAGACTGTGAAACCTGTTTTGGTTTCAAAGTCATATAGGACTACCTTGCAGTTCAGACAGGCATCCCGGCTGGCAGCTGGCTGGTTGGAGGCAGGCAGCTCTGAACTGCAGTGGGCAGAGAGTACCAGGGGATGCTTTCTGGATGCCTTTCTGAAGCTGCATCACAGGAGTAAAAAGGAATAAAAAGGGCTAATACCACCTCTCAGCGCTATCCTTTTTTTAGCAGGTGTCTCGGGCTGTTTCGGCTGCTTGAGACAAGCGCTTGCATTTAGCTTACAGATGCCTCCTGAAACAAGGCACTTGTTTTTTGGTTAAGCTGACATTAAGAGAACACAGTCTCAAAAACAGTGGGAGTTAGGGGTTCTCTGTGAGTCTACAGAAACTAAAAGTATCTTCTGAGCTGTACCGAGAAAAGTTACTTTTCCTCCTTGGGAGTATCTAAATGGGAATTACACCACTATGCTTATAGCAGAACGGTTCAGTAAGGCGTCAAATATCTGCTCAGTAGAGCAGTCCATCACCAGGAGTGTGTCTAATTAATCCTGCTGTGCTGTGAAGGGGCATCAATCCTATCAAAGTTTCTAGGCAGTCTTTCACTTCTTTCAACAATTATGTGCTACTAAGTTACTGCAGCAGGAGTTGCTAAAACAGTAGGATTGAAAACAAATGTTATTTTCAGAACATATGTATTTGTGAATTAGGATTTGCCTAGCTTTAGATTATTCTGCAGGATGGAAGTCAGAATTTTACCAAGCACTAATTACACGTGGAGAGTAATGGTGATACAGTTATCCATTTATAAATGACTTAATTGATCACTTGACACATAAAAATGCTTAGATTTAATGTTTTATGTAGTATAATAGAACTCGTCTTCATATAGGTATAGATACCTCATGAGGGTGAAATTAATTACTTTGGGAAATAAAAGTAAATTTAAACTTGGGGATAATTAAATTCTCATTTACAGTGGTCAATTATTTTAGCTACTCTATACAGAATGGAAGTATAGTTTCTTTGCTTCTCATGAGGAAGTGGCATTGAATAAGTACAGTAAAATCTTCTAACAAGACTTTTTTCCAGTAATAATATAAAATAATCCATTAAAACCTATGCTTAAAATTTTTTACCATAGTGGTACCACATGAACAAGTCAGAATTACACATAAGCACAACTAT
This sequence comes from Apaloderma vittatum, assembly GCF_000703405.1. Lineage (NCBI taxonomy): Eukaryota > Metazoa > Chordata > Aves > Trogoniformes > Trogonidae > Apaloderma > Apaloderma vittatum. The sequence continues at coordinate 49,924 of NW_009731066.1, forward strand.
CCAAGCAAAGAATGATAGCGTGGCTAGAGAGGCATTCATGGTTATTTCTCTTCTTTTAAACACATCTCTAAAGGAAGCACTTCATCAAAAATTTGCGGGTTTTTTAGCAGCTTGTCAATGATAAACTGAAGATTCATTGACAAAATGATAAATTGTGTACCCTGTTCGTCACTAAGGAAGCATATTGCCTTGAAAACACTTATCTATAATGCCTTTTAGAAGTTCTAAGTAACCTTGACAATTTAGAGACCAACAGTTAAAATTTGTCTTTTTTCCAAGGAAGATAAAAGAAGAGAAATGTCTATGATGACTCACATCCACTAAACCTAATTTAAGAAACCCACAACAAAACAACAAAAGCAGCAACCAAAGCTAAAAAAGTCCACGTTAAAACATCATAGGAAAACATCACAGTCTATGATGTCCTGCACTATTGCAGTAGAGGATGAAGTCTCTCTCCAAATTTCTTTGACCCATTCTGGAGGGAGAATTTATACCTGTGTTGATGTTCTGATGAGTCATTTCCAGAAGATAGGCTCTATTCTTATTATAATGGTAACACTCTTGATATATGACTGTCCATTTTGGCTGCATACAGAAATTTTAGGTCTGATTTTTCCATTTTGTGTGAACTTAACTTGCGTAACTGTTTAACTTACAAAAAGGGATGTATTTGTTCCAGAAATGGTACGTAAATGGCTAGATTATGGAAAGGTTTTATCAGAAAACATTCTGGTAGAAGACTATAACTAGGTCTATGGATCCAGAGAAGCATTAGTCATCACTGGAGCTAGGAAGTATTTGATGTGATTGTTTGCCCTTCCTTGCTTGTTTACATTCGCCCCCTGAGGTGTTTTATTTTGGTCAAAGATCCAAGAAGTTCCTGGGCCCAAAAGAAAGAGCCAGAATGTGTTGATGTGAATTTTTATCCCAAGTATCCCATCAAGTTATCATTTTAAATTTGCCCTCTACCTTTTTTAATTTTTACAAGAATTCGTAATGAAAAAAAACCAACAAAATGTTTCTAGTCATCAGATTTGTAAAGGGAAAATTTAAACTATGGATGAAGAACATTGTTAAAGTTAAAATTCAAAACATGATAAAATATAATTTAAGGCAGTTCTGTAATTTGGAGATTATGAAGTATGCATTCTGAAATTCTGCACTGTAAAAAAATATTTTCTCAAGTTAAACTTATCGTATCAAGAAACGTAAGAAAACAAAAACGCTTGTAAAACTTGTTGGAACTTTGTGTAAGTGTTAAAATATGTTACATCAGTGATAGACTGTTCTACACTGAAAAATTAATTAAGCAAGAGGTTGGAGGCAGCCTAATCTTTTAATAATAGTCCTCTTAGGCGGTGTTACAGACAAACTCTATTAAGTAAGAGATGCTTCTGATGAGCATTAGGACTAATCTAATCAGAAACCGAAGTCTGTTCTCTGTACTGATCTTTGGGTGTCCCGCGGCAGAGCAAGAATCTGCATGTCCCCAAGGTGTGCTATAGCCTCCTCCTTTCAGTACCATGTTGAAGTAGTGACCATGCTTCTGAGTAGCATGTTTCCTTCAATTATAGTCTTGTTAGCTCTCTCCCTTCTTTTAATGTGTTTTTCTTGCTTACTTCTTACCTGTCTTTCAGATCTGATCGCTAGCTCAACTGGACCAGGTATAACTTCACTTAAACCAGGGTAAATGTACTAATAGGTATTTCATAAAGATATTGCCTGACATGATAAAATCAAATACCGATATCAAAATCTAAAGTCAATTAATAACCTTCTTCTCACTTGAGCCATAGCTTGATTAGTGTTATTGGCAGTGCCAATAATTTATTTGGGTTTGATATGAGCTTCTAAGGAGCAAGATTCAAGGCAGAAATTTACTTTTTCAAAGTAAGAAAAGTCTTTAGAATTGACGGAACTACCCTTTTTCCTCTCATCCATGCTTTTTTTTTTCTGAGATTTCTTCTCTTAGCTGTGGTGTACGAAAATCACCTCCATTCTTGGGCATGTTCATAAATGCCTACACGTGCTACCAGCTGCTGTTTAAAACATTTTTAAGATATACCTACCTATATTTTAAAATATACCTGCCAATGTCAGAACTACTACCTAGAATTGACATCCTGCTGTGAATCCTGGCCCACCTTTCTCTCTTAGGAAGTCTTAAGACTCCAAGAGCACAGCAAGAGCAGATGAAGTGTTCTAGCCCATGCACTGGCAACATGAGCCGGAGCAGCAGAGGACACGGGCAAGAAGCTGGCAGCTCCGACCCAGAGAGAGACAATGCAGAGTGAGAAGCAGCAGGAAAACTCCCAGAAGCAGCCTTGGAAGCAGAATACAGATATGTTTGTACATGCCTTCCCTGTTTCTGTCTCCTGCCCTTCCTTTTCCCATCTGCCCGAGCTGAAATTACCATAACCCATTTTCAGGGCAGACAGTTACGTTCTAGTCGTTTCAGAAGAGCTTCGTTGTATGAATATAAAGCAAAAGTTATTAAAACTCTCCCTTCTTCCCACTTCCCCCTCCTGCTGCCTCACAGCTCCTTTTCTAAAACTTGGCATGCAGTTAAGCCCTGAAATTATAACACCTTTTCCCTAACCATGTCATACTCCCTTTCTTACGCCTCTCATTTCTACTATGAAGCTGCACTCAGCATGCAGATAAGTAGTTTTTCAGAGAGTTTTTTCTTTTAAAAGACTAAATTCTCGCCACCAGTTTATCAGATCATGTCTTCAGTAACACCAGCCTTCATTATTCACAGATGTTCACTTCCAAGAAGGAAATATATTGAAAGTATAGAGCAATTATTTTGTTTTTCAAATATTTGTTTATGGCAAACACTGTAAGATCTTGTGTGCTGTGTGCCTTTATCTGCTTATGGATGCAAATCTCTTTTCTTGCTACTTCCTTAGCTGTTTGTATTTCATTAGCATCCAGTAGCCTCAGCAATGGCTCAGGATGCTTTAGTATATATGTACTGGGAACAAAATGGTACCCCTTTGAGGAAATAAACACAAGCATAGTGCAACTCTGAAAGCTTTATACTTATTACCACTTTGCTTTTCCAGATGTGTATTGAAGGAGGTGTGAATGTTGACCATGAAAGTATGTTTCTCATCTCGAAAGACTTCTGATCTAATTTTTATTAATTAATCTTCATGCTGATGGATTGTGCTTGTTTGCTTGTTTAGATGATGCAGATTGGATTCATTTATTCCCTTGACTAGAAACGTTACTGATGTAGCAGCTGCTGTACAGCTGTCTGCAGCGAAAAGCACGCAGAAGATTAGAACACATTAGCTAAGCTGTTTCAGTTCAAGCACAGCAGTTCTTGGCTGAAGACACATTATCCTTACAGTTTAAAGTAACATTATACACACATACACATGTATGTACATACATTTTTATATGTACATATATATGTACACCTAAAAGTAGTCTAAAATTAAGAACAATCAATGGAATTCTATTTACAAAGTAGAATAAGGCTCCACATAAAAATGAAGTTGCCCTTATTGGTGGCACCTTAGTAAATTAGGAGCAAGAGTGAAGAAATGTAAGGAAATCAGACATAACTGCCCTGAAATTAAGAAAAAAAACAAACCAACAACTTTCTGTTTGGAGCACAAGCATTGACCCCTAGGGCAACGTCAACAATTTCATAACATGCTCAGAAGCAGATAACTCAGTGGCACAGCATCACAAGTAGCTGTGCACAATATGTTTGCCCTCCAGTAGAATAAATCAATGAGAGAATAAAAAGTATGGCGGAAAAAAAAACCCAGACAGGCCCATTTCCTCCTGTGATGCGAGTTCATCCTTTTTATAAAATAAGAGGGGTTTAGGGTAGGAGAAATGAGTGAAACATCCTACTATGGAACAAATGCCTTAAATATTTGTTATATACAATCCTAAAGCAACCACAGATAAGTATATATTTTGGGTTAATAATGCTGGAAGGAACAATTAAAATGGACTCTTTGCTCTCTCCAGAGGGCTATCGCCTAAGAGGGATTTTAATGAATCATATAATTTTGTTTGGTTTTTTCAAGCCTAATGTAAAGATGCCATATCAGCTTATTAAAGCGGGACTGAGGTTTACCCTTAAAACTAATCACAGAAAAAAAAATTCCAAAGCTCTCATAACATGGAGAGTTAACTTGAGGACTTCATCTGCTATTTGCTGGAGGATAGGCTGAGGAAAACATCAGGTACTCAATGTTTAATCAAAACTTAGGCATAGGATGTTAAATTGGCACATCTGTTTTGAAATTAAACTAGACACACAGTCATCTGTCTTTTTGTTTATCCTTTGTTGATTTCTAGACATCTCCATCTGAATTTCTAATCGGACTTATGTAGATGATGAATATGTAAAAGTCAGTTGTCTTGTAGTGGTGTTAACAGCCTGAAGATGTAACAGCATCCACTACAGGAGCAGTTAATATCTCTTGTTAGACTATCTGGGGGAAAAAATCCACACCAGTTTTTAGTCTCATCAGAAAAGCAGTATAACTGAATCTAGAAACAGATGAAGAGTGCCTGTGCTTAACCTGTGTTTTGCTGGAAATTTTCACTTGTCAGATCTGCAGGAGAGGAGATTTTGCTGGAGCCTGAAAGCGTGCCTATTTCTTCCAGCTGGCCCCATCAGTGCACATTATCTCTGGCCCACCAAGTCCATCTCCCTAGGTGTAAATAATCAAAGGGCAAAGATATTTTCTCTGACATTTTGTTAATAATCCCACAGCATATGTATATTGTCCTCAAGATACTAGAAAAACATGAATCCTCTCAGCTGTCAGCAGTGACTGTATTTCAGGTGGGAAAATGCAGACAGAAGGGGAAATGTATACTATTACAGGCTCAATTAATTGAATATCACTGATTCTTGGTTCCCGGCTGTCCTTAGTTTATTGTACATAGCTCGAGCCACTAACAGTGAAGAACCAGTTTTCTGAAAATAGTCGTGTAGCCAGAAATACCAACGCACAAAATATGGATGGACTACATACTTGAAGAATGTAAAAGGTTCTGTGTTACATCTAGAGAATGAGATCTCAAACATCTTCCAGTGTGTGTGTAGGAAATTTAGATTCCTAATAAAAGTAGATCTTCGCAAGCTTCCTTTATATACTTAGCATCCCTCAAAATGGAAATGGTAAACCCAAATAACAAGAAGAAAAGCAAAAATACAGTAGCTGCATTCAGCTAATTAAAGGTCTTTCCTGGCCCCATTATTTCAAATTATTACTTATATTTCCTATTTTAATGAAATATGGATTTTAAATGATGTCAACATTTGTCTACTGCCATGTGTCTACTAGTTATGGATTTCGATTACTCTCTCAGCCTACAATCAAATGCTTTTAAAGCAAGTTTGTTGTGTTTAAAAACATTTCCTTGTTTCTTCAGAAAACAGAATTTTTGTTTAATACAAGCTTGAGGCATATATTCCCTGAGTTTTTAGACTATATCTTGATGATACTATAAAAAGAAAGTCTCCAAATGTTGTCTTTTTATTTTCTGCTGTTTGTCCTAAAAGGTGAAAATTACTATCTAACTAATTAATTATTTTGAATGTGGCATCACAACTATAGGAATGTCTGTTTATGGCTGTTTGCAGTATTGTTTATTCTCCTCTGCATTCAAATGGCTAACAAGCAACAAAATGGAGGAGTTTGAAATGGTTTTTGAGGACTAGCCGAAATAGTATTTCATGTTGACTACTATTATGGCCTACAAATGTCTGGCTGAGAAAACAAGAATAACGTCAAAGAAACAAAGGATAATTTCTTCAGGTACACCCTTCTAGGCTTGTGCGTTAAAGTGTGAAGAGATCACGTGGAAAAATCCCAGAGGGAGAATCTTTTTTTCAGTACGTCCATGCCAGGGGATGGTCTTGACTGGCCAAGTACCTTCTACTAGTCACTGCTACTCTTTCAAATCCCAGCTGGCAAACGAATTGACTGGGGTTCAAGCTCAGTAATGGTTTGCTTTTTCAGGGTAATAACAGCATCAAACTAATTGCAATCTGTGGTGATGTCTAGTTTGAACACTGGGGTACCTTTCTGCAGTGTTGCCCAGTGACAGGAGCTTTTGGTTAATGTTTTTCTTGGCACTTGATTCTGCTAGAGTCAAAAGCATTTCAAGTTTATGAGCACCTTTCTATTATTTGGGCATTTGAGTGTCCAAGGAGGAATTGGATCTGGCTTGTTCTTTCATCTAGTTTCTTAAGCAGGACTAAGAAGTCTGAAAAGTATTAACATAAGAAAGCTGCTCAAGTGTGTTGACCTGGCTGGGATCACACTCAAGGAGATGATCTTTTGAGGAAGGAGGTAGGTGCTGTTTTTACCGTAGTGCAAGATCCTGCCTAATCTACCAGGAGAAAGTGGGGAGAAGTCACCAAGATGGGCTAGACGCTGTTTCTTTTTTCTGCCAGCTACTTCTGCTTGACCGTCTTCATATGTCACTTGATATCCAGGTTCCTTTTTATTAAAAATATTATTTAAATACAAATACTACTGCAGTTGATGTAAGACTCTATACTTGTTCTGAGCCATGAGGACACTCGTGCATATGCTTTGAACTTGCCAGGCAGCATGCAGTGAATATGGTAAAGAAGTGATGAAACTAAGGAATGGTTCTCATTTGAGAGACAAGCCTGGAGTGAGACATTTCTCTCTCCAGAGTACAGGACAGCAAAAAGCATGAGTAGACTATTCCTGACTAGCCCTGGTCATTAGCATGGCACCATATATTTCCTTAGACATGACAAAATTATACTACTCTTGTCAGGTAGTGTATTCTACATGAATGTAGGAAAGAAAACAATCCTACAAAGAAGTCAGGAACTACTTTTCAGATCGATTTCAGTCATCTGAAACAGATGACAATAAAGAAGTGAGCAATCTCAGTAACACAGGAAGACTCCCTGGAACCCATAACCAGGCCACAACACAAATGTTAGCTGAGTGTTCTGCAATGTCAAACTCCACAAAAGGTTTTATTAAACTTTGAGATTGCCGTTGATTAAGCGTAGCTTTTGACCATCTTCAAGTTAATTATATGTGCCTCTGGAGCTATTTGCTGTCTATCACAAGTTGTGTGTTCTCAAGTCAAGTTATATGACCATATTTTTCATCCTTTTCATCTTCAAAGAAATTGTACTGAGTAGGAGCAGGTGATTAACAGCAGATTAGCAGTCTTTTCTCCATCATTTTACAGTCAAGTCTGATGAATTAGGAATGTATTCAAGGTGGTAACAGGTGAGATCATGTTAACCACTACAAGTTTGACAAAACGATGAGAACCCCCTTAAAAATGGAATAGTCAATTTCTTAAAGTGTACTGTGTGTCTGTCTTCATATAGAAACTTTTGAATTACTAAGGTGTGCAAATAGTTAAACAAGCACTTTCTGCCTGCTATTATAAAAGAAAACCACTACAAAAAAAACCCAAACAAACCCACAAAGGATAAGGTCAAGTGCATCAAACAGTCGACTCTTTACATAGCAATTGCCATGCCACTGAATAGTTCTCACATCTTTGAAAGCAATGCAGCATGACATGCTTCTTGCAATATCATGGCCATACAAGTATATCAGCTTTTCAACGAATTTTCTTTCCTCCTTAGTTCCTCAAATGCAGCTTTCCACCATGATCATCTTCATCTCCTAAAATCCTCTCCCTTCTCTTTCTTCCTCAAAGAAAACCCCCAAAAGCCGGTTCTTTTTATTAAAAGACTTGTTGCAAAAAGGGAAAGTCAACCATTAGAAACAGCGTAAGTACTTTTTTGGGGTAAAAAAAATTAAAATAAAATTATTAATGGTTCCTCTTAACTCTGTCCAGATATCTTACACTTCATGTTGTGAAACAGGTTGAAAAGTTTATATTAGTATAACAAATTAATGCATACCTATTTAAATGTTTGAAGGTCTTAAGCCAGCTATTTTTACCACTTCTGTTTGCCTCGAGTGAGTGTTTCTTTCTTAATTATAATTTTACGTACTGGACAGCACTAATAGTCCATCCGCTCTAGTATCTCGGTGTTTAATGCTTTGGGGAAAAGTGAAAGCTCTCTGGTGCCTTTGAAAGGCTGAGATATACTCTGAGCCCTCAGCCAGCTTCCTGAAACATCAGCTGTGATGAGGTGTAAAATTCCTTCATGTTTCAAACCCTCATTGAATAGAAGCTGAGATTTACAATTTATAGTTAAATTTTTTACTTTGAATTACTTGTAAGTGCTTTCAAGCACTGAAAATCTGTGATAAGTTTTCCTCAGTTAACAAAAAAATATTGGTTACATGTCCTTTATTTTCTAAAAGATATTCTAATAACTAAGTTCCTAAGTTTTACTGTATTCAAAAATTCACCACCACAGATAAGGGGGTTACAGTTTGAGAACTGTTAAGAATATTCACTGTCTCTTTTGGGAAGCACTAACCCTCAAATTCTTAAATAGTATCACACATACATAGAGTTTTAGGGGTATCTGAATCCCAGAATTTGATGTAGGGTGACGTTCACAGACATGCCATCATTACTTGTATATATATTTTTTTAATGTAATATCATAAATAACTTTCATTCTGAAATGATCTGGTAAAAGGCAGCATTGTTGCAGCAAAATACAACGTTAGTACAAATAATTGCTTTTGTTAGTTCATGTTGCCCAGTGAACTTTTTTACACATAAATGGCTAAACTAGTTTGCTAAAAGCTTCACCTAGTGGCTTTTAGGTTAGGGTACACCAATAGAGCAGAGTTAAGAAAGAAATGCTACCAGTATCTTTTTTATCCCTGCTCAATAAGTACACAGATGGTTTTGACTCCAGGGCTGATTACCCAGTATGACCGAAAATGCAAGTGAAAGCTATATGAATTTCTGTATTTTAGATGAACACTGTTTCAATATGACATTCTTATTTCATTATCACTGACAGGTGAGTGATAATGCTAATACTCTGAACTGAAAACTGACAGTTGCTTCTAGTATTGATTTTCATTGAATGTGTGGTGGGTTAGCAATATATTTTTGAAAAGACTTGTAATGCTATAACTGTATCAACAGCTACACAAACTCCCAGAAATATTTATAGCTAGTACCAGAGTTAAATGGATTTTAAAATGGATTTGTGTAGTTGTGCTAGCCTGCTTCTGAGGTTATTGGTATAGTAGGTGAGTTTGCTTGCTTTTTTTTTTTTATGGGAGCAATAGTTACGAGCTCTACTTAAAGACAGAGCCAATCCATTCCTACTGATAAATCAGGGCAGTGAGGCTCAGGCCATTCAGTAACTCTCGTGTCCTCTTCCTCAATTCATTAATAATGATTTCTAGGTGACAAGTGGATATGTTGTTTCTTAGGACTCATGTAGGAAAGCAGGAATCAGAAAGTTAGAGTTTCTTGATACATTTTCTACCTTTTGGCATAGACTGTCTTGTAAAGATACAGCAAAGTTGTTTCATGTATGATGTCATGTTCAAACAAAGTATTGCTTCTGTGATTCTATGATTATATATTTTCTTCCCTCCAATGGGATCTACACTGAGGAAAACATTTCATTCTGCAAACGCAACTGCCTTTTTGCTCCCTCAAATTCAGACCCAGATCTTAAACCCAGCTTATCTGAGAGTGGCAGGATTGAAGGTGCATTCTACTTTCCTGCAACAGGTCAGCCTACAGACCTGTGCTGGCATCCTGGAGCCCGATTCTTCTACACTGTCTAGTCATCCTAGACACTCAAATGCTTTTCTTTCATGGTTGCAGAGATCTCAGAAAGGCATAGAATCTATCTCAGTGTACAGACTGCATCTAGAACTACCACACAGACTTTTATAGTGTATACAAGTTTCTTGAAATAATTTTTTTAACATAAACTTTCTGCTAGTTAACTCCAGAGATGATGCTGTTTGACCTAAGCCAAGTTTACAAGGGCGTATACAAACATGACAAGTGGCAATGGTTTTAAACTAGAGCAGGGTAGATTTACATTAGACATTAGGAAGAAATTCTTTACTGTGAGGGTGGTGTTAATCTGGAACAGGTTGCCCAGAGAAGTTGTGGATGCCTCATCCCTGGAAGTGTCCAAGGCCAGGCTGGATGGAGCTTTGAGCAACCTGGTCCAATGGGAGGTGTTCCTGCCTGTGGCACAGGGGGTGGAACTAGATGATCTTTAAGGTCCCTTCCAACTCTGACCCTTCTGTGATTTTATGAAAAGGAATACCACGCCAGTGCGCTTGTCCTGCATTTGCCTTTAAGTATGTGGAATATTCTACCATTTAAATTCATAAGGAAAACCTCACTTTTCCAAATTTCTGGGTTTATATATTTTTCCAAATAATAATGGAAGAGGTACAAAAATGTTTTACTGGTTAATTTTAACCCTTTGCTGCATCTTCTGTGTATTTTCCTTCCATTCTGGTTTTTTTGTTTGTTTGTTTGTTTACTGCCAACTGCCTAAACAGAAAATTCCAAAGACAGCCCAAACCTAGTAATTGATCTGAAACAATTAGGATCCTAGCACAGCAGACAGCAGGAAGTCTGCAATAATGGTCCAAGGCTAGGACAAGAAAGTATTTAAAAAGCAAGCAAGGTGCATAGAAGCTCTAATGAAAGAAAAAAGAATGAAGCACAAACACAGCCTGTGTATTGAAACAGATGAAAAAAAAGAAACAAAAAATCTGTAGCATTACAAGGGCTATAAAAGACAAGTTTACTGCAAAATTAAGTTGAAATACCAGAAGCACAGTTTAACTGAAAAAGAAATGTCTGTTGTCAATAATGGGAGTTACAAGAGAAAGAAAATAAGATTATATCATGGTAAACTGAAGTTAGGAAGGAAAAAGTGACCTGCGAACAAAAAAAAATACCAACAGAAATTAATATGTTGGCAAGGCTGCTACTCAAATGTGATTGTCTCATTTTTGATCTGTAAAAGAACGCTACTATTAACAATAAAAGTTACATGTACGATGGATGGCGAATTTATATGCAAACTTCAAGGTGAACTTTTTGAATTAGAAGGCTTGTAAGAAGCTGCAGCAAGTTGATGTGCCAAGCTTATTAGCATTCAGCAATCCCTGCATGAGCAACATTCCCTTTTGTACTATGAATTCAAACTTTTACAGGTCCTAGAATGATTTTATTCAGAGAGCTGGGTTGCTGGGGTTTTTTATTATTATTTCTAATGGATAAAAGAAATTGAAAAATAAAGGACTCACAACCTAACCAAAAGCTAGCTAACAGGCTCCTTGTTAAGGACTGCATAGTGTTGTTTCTGAAGCCTGTTTAGAGAGTCAGAAGACAAAATTTTTCGACCTAGGAGATCATTTTTAAATCTTTGTCAGATTGCAGATGAATATATTTGCTAGAGGAAAGTATAAATAAAGCATACTGCATACTTAAGAAAGGAAATCTCCTGCATAGCAAGTGCCAACTATTAATGCAGGAAGCATAATTTACCTCTCTTTGCACAAAATAAAAATAAATTCTTTTTTTTAAAATTAATTTTTTTAAGACTTTGATTACCTTATCTGCTTCTAGAATTATTTTGGTTTTTTCCTGATAAACATGTGCTGACAAGAATGTGATAAAACATTGAAAAGATGCAAACCAGTAATTTCAGATACTGGTGTATCACTGAACGACAAAACAATTCACAAGGTATGAGATCTCAGACTGGTCCTATTCCTGCTCTAGCGGAATGTGGCATTTACAGAATGTGGGCTTAAATTCAATGCATTTTTTAAAAAAGAGGGGCAGGAGGCTGGGAAGAGGACTCACATTCCTTTTACTGCAACATCCAGTTTGGTCTGAACAATGGCCACACCAAGTACCTGTTAGTTTACTAACTCCTATTTTCTATGCTCTGAGCATACTACCCAATGCTGAACAACGATATTTACAACATTTCTGTGTTCTGAATAAGACTTATTTTGCCTGATGAGTCTTTGGAGGTAGGTTATATATGAACACAGATTTACAAAAGGCTGTAGAGCAAGTTTGGCTAGGGCTGATTTTGGTTGTGGTTTGATTTTGCACTTACCCACAGTCATGATGACCTAATGCTTGTTATGAATCAAACCTGTGGGGTTAACCCACTTGAACACTATTAGTTTAAAGTTGCACAGACTGTGGATTCTGTGTTATCTTTGGAGAACTGGAGAAGATTATGGTCTGACAGAAATATCTCTTTCACTACTTAGGGAGATTAAATTCAGTTTAACTGGTATACCTTTAATTTCTGCAATTCATTACCTCCAATCACAGAATGTAATAACCCATTGTGCCAATTATACTTCTTTCATTTCTCTACAATTCATCATTTTTATTTGATTTCAGGTACAAAATGAAAAGTACCAACCAACAATATTACTTGGGAACATAATGACCTACTACAATGAAGTAATTCATCATCAGTCTTACTCTGCATAGATCCTACAAATAGTTTCAAATAATAGCTTTACACAAGTACTGCTGTAAAACACACATTAAACCCTGTGCCTGATCCTGAGGTCTGCTGAGTTTGAATTAATAACAGTTTGAAGTCTTCTATGCCACTCTGTCTGGATCAGAAGCGGCACTGATTCAGCCCAACCAGACCGATTTAGGAAAGTCTTGACCTCAAAAGTCTTTATGCGTAGAAACATCTCATAAAATTTAACAGGAATACATTGAATAACTGCAGCTCCCAAACTAGAAATGCCAGCTAGGGCATACAGGGAGACGAGAAGAAACACTGAAGAGGAATAAGAAGTTGACATCAATAGTTAGATACTCTTTCATGACACTATTTCCCTACATGCATAACTACTTGCAATTTATATTTGTTTATAATAAGGGGAGAGTCATCCAGAAGCAAAAATAGAATTACCTACTGGATAGCACAGAAAATCTCCCCCTAGTATTATTATAGCAGACTCTTATACATGTATCTAGTTGTTGATTTTGGCAGCAATTTGGTTTCTTAAATTACTCCCCTTACCAGATCCCCACAGAGATACCTCATTCACAGTACGGATAACAAAGTATTTATTATCCTCCACTGAGACATGCATACAGTTAACACATAGAAGGCCCAGAAAGGAGATATCAAAAACAAGCCATGACAGGCAACACCGTACATATGCATTGCACTATCCCCATTTCCAATGTGTCTATTAAGTATTTGAACACTCCATTGCTAAAAGTGAGGTGCCGTACCTAGACATGTGGCAGCTAAATTTTCTTTCAATTCATTGGCTAAAGCAACCACATACATCTACCACACTTCACAGATAGGTGCTAGTTTATAAATAAAATCTCTTTTGCAACAGCATTCTAATAAGTGGTTACAGACCATTAAATAAGCAGCTATATCAAACACTTCTTGTATGGATGAAACACTTAAACTAAGGCACCAGCAAAGAGCATATTTTAGTTGCAATCGCTGGCTAAAAATACCTAACATTTTCCATATAGATATTGAACACCCTCTGAGGAAATACTTCAATTTGTATCAAACACCTTATAGCATTATGAAGCCCACCAGCACATCAGTTGCACAAAATATTTTTATATCAGCATGCAGCAGCATGCTTTGTAATTGATGAATTAAGATTTTACAACTTTAGTTTCTAATATTTTCCACATTTACTGAAAGATACTAGACAAAACAAGGCATATTGGGCTGTCACCATTTAACATGATGGCCATGAATTTACACTGCGGTTGATTTAACATATTTTATTCTATTTTTATGTAAGCTGTTCTGTCTCTTTTAGTGATATAAATGAACACAAACTCGGTGCAAACACCATGCTGCATAAAGATCAGGTTTCATGTGCTCATGTAACTGTTAAACTTGGCCAGGAATTTTTCAGACAAAAAGGGGAAAATAATAAGCCTCTTCATAAACTTTTAACTGTGACCTATCAGTTCCAGTAAAATTGTGATCATGATTTCAGAGACCACAGGTAAATTCAAAGGGATGGAGAGCAGGAGAAAGAAGAGAGAGGCTCAGATGAGCAGCCAGTGATTAGGGCAGTCGGCTGAACCATTTTCCCATCTCCGGGTATCTGAGTAATACAAGAGCATGAATCTTTATTCCATATCTCCAAGGAGAGAGTCTTAACCATGAGACAAGTCCCTATTCTAGGCTACACTCCACACTTTCCTGAAGGAAAATAAAAAAATCAAGGCCTAACCACTCTATCCCACTAGAAAGGCTAGCCAGGTAAAGAAATCACTACATTTGTAAATACAATCCTTACCTTCTGACCAGTCCAAGTAATAATGATAAGCTATTTCTAAAATATATGTATTAATGGAAATTAACAGTATTCTGAAGGTTGCACCCAAATACTCTGTAGAAGGTAAATCTATTCTATAGACATGCAGATTATACTAGAAAGGCAGCTTGAAAGCATCCTTTTATTTTTAACGTGCCTGTTCCCATTACTTTGATTGAAATGAGCAGTTTAGCTTTTTGTCCGCATGACCCTTAGGTCAGCATATTACAGTTTGCAAACACAATGCACTTGCCAGAGCTTGTAATATCAATGTCTCATGCATCAGCATTTCACTGCAGTCATCTCTCATCAGCATTGTTTTTCTTCATGTGTTCTCACCCACAAGTTTTTTGGCTTTTTGTATGTGCTTCCATTACTCTGTGATGGAAGGTTTCAGTGAAACATGTTCAAAGGGAAACTAATAACTCATAGATGCGATACAGGTTTTGTGGATTTTGATCAATAAATGGGGGAAAATAAACAGTCAGCTAATTCAAAAGAAGGATCATGAGAGAAATCCGTAACTTGTGGGTAATATTTGTAGGGGCTCCAAATGAATAACCTTTACATTTCTTTCATCCTATCTCATGCATTTTAACTGTGTGTGTGAAGAGGTATAAAATACAAAATGCTGAGCAAAGAAATAAATCAAATGCTTAGACAATAAAATATTAATTTAATCTGTATTTAAAAACACCTTGTGAGGCTAGGATGTGTATATCTTATTCTTAGACTTGGAAATGAGCATGCGTCCTACATAAGGTATAATGTCACGCACAAAATAAAGTTTCCAGAGTGTGAAAGGACTGGAAAGTCAATACTTGGGGTTTAGCTTCTGTGAAAAGGTAAATGAGATTTCTACAATTTTATTTTGTGCTGATATACTTAAACCCTTCCCTCCTCTCCCCACTTGCCCCTGTCTGTTAGGCTGTCTTGCATGTAAATAAGAAAATTTTCACACCACACCTACAATAACAATCTTAAATTCTGAAAAATGTGTATATCTCTTTGCAAATATACTCTGACATATAAGCATATAAAAAGAACTTGAAGCAAAATGAGTTCACCTGACTAAATTCTCTCTGAAAAGCATTTCATCTCTATTTGCTCCTCTCCAGAAGACAGCTGAGTACAGCGAAGATAAACATCCCTGTCTTTACTTCTCAGCAAAATATCTCAACCATGACCAAGAGGGATTACCTTTAGGAATGGAAGATTTGACACAAAACATCTATTCAATCTTTGTCTCTTCTACAATCACCACTTAGTCCAAATTTATAGTTTGAAGCTTTTCATGAAGATGACTTCTCAGATGAGAAGCAAGCTGAGACCAATTTGCCTTACTCAGCCCGCTGGACAGCCATAGCTCGGAAAGTAACGATATTCAGTGCTTGTTTTGAACTTGCAGCAGTGTTGAACTGCATAATCTACCATTTTGTAACTCTACACCCACTGTCCTGAAATTTAAGAACCTTAACTTGTAAAAGCCATATTGTGTTACAATTTACTCTTCTACAACATCAGTGCGCTTCTCTCAACCATCATCAGCCTAGGTGCTAACAAAGTCTCCTCAGCCCCCACTAGCTGAAGCAGTTCCTCAGCTTCAGATAGATAACCCTGAGCACAGACTTCCTCCTCTCACCAGAACTGGGTTTTATGGTCTGGCTGTAGCTATAACACACACTGAAGACAGCTGTGGCCACGGAGAAGCTGCATGCCTCAGGCAAAATACTTCCAAAAGATTTAGGGGGTCATTAATAACTTTCTGACTGGCTATGAAGAAGAATGCTTTTGGGATACAGTATACAGTCCTGGTCTTCTGCAGTCATGGAGGGTGAGCTGTAAACCAGAAGAGGTGGAGAGGTGATTTGGGAGGTGTCGCTCTCTCTCTTTGAAAGGAGGCTGAACGTCCTCTATTTATAACACTTGATGTAGGAGGAAAAGGAAAG
>NW_009731066.1:66173-79243 GCF_000703405.1 Apaloderma vittatum
AAAGAGTGAGAAGAATAAAACCAGAGAGCTAGGTGAAGGGACTATGTACAGGAAGCACAGATTTTTTCAATGGCTCTGAGTATATTTGGGCTGGAGAGCAGAAGATTATGTAAGCTTTAGGGATGCCTTTCACTGGTAATGGGGGATTTTGAAAAGAGAAAATCTATGTAATATGAAATTGGATACCTTTATGAGCAGGATCGCATGACATCCTTGTTTACAATAGCAGGAGACCAGATTTACTAACCTGGGAGTCTCATTATCAGTCCTGTGTTTTTAAGCTACACATCATTAATATAGCCATCAAACATAAAAAACATGTTTGGACAGAGCCTGAAAGTTGTATTCAACTACTACTGTCAAATTGTTGAAAGGATAAAAAACTAGTTTGCTAGTTGGCCCAGGAAAGCATGTTTCATTGTAGAGTGTTACGCTACTGTAGATGTATAGTACTGAGCAGCTCACTTGCTGGGATGGTGTATCTGGCATGGCTTAGATATGAACACCTTGACTACCCCTGGAAGGATAGCTTGTGGGAATGCAGATGTACATTCTTGTCTGCAGAAGACAGAGAAGACAAATGTACTTGTATTTGATGTAATGGCAAACCTGCGTGAAATATTTTCAGAAAGACAGTGCTCCAGGAGCTTACTACAAGGAAGGTAAAATAAACAAATCTGTTTTTATAATAGCTGCACATCGCTAGAGCTGAAGCTGTTGGAGGGAAGCTACTGGGAGAGTGGTGCTGTGCGGGTGCCAGATGGGAGAGCTGGATCCTGGGAGGAGGAGCAAAGCTTTTTAGCTCTGCTGTAACTCAGAGTTCCTAAAGCCCAATGCTTAGGATAATATTTGAAGAGCTGTTTTCAATAGCTTTGTGGGATGGACAATGATGTTCTGTTTCGAAGTACTGTTGGGCCACATTACATTTCTGCTGACAACATCCAAAATTTCACACCATCTTGGTCTACCAAGAGATTTTAAGAAGAGCACATCATAAACCAGAAGTAAGTATTGATATTGCAGTAGGGTCATTTGGTAGCCCCTTTCACACTCCATAAAACATCTAAAAAGAGGGATGATTGTGTTGTGCTGATAGCATGATTTTGTTAAGGGAGTGATAACTAACCATGTTTTAGGTGGATGATCTGGGAAAGGATAGCAATACAGAAGTTAAGGGGAGAAAAGGACTTGTGCTTTAACTGAATAAAATCAAAAATTCTGATTTGTTCTTTAGCTAAATATACCATCTCATTTTTTTCTTTTTAAATAAGAAGAAGCGACTCAGTTGTCACATCAGATCATGAAATTAAGTCTTTTATTCCCTCCCTAAATCTTCTATCTGCTAGTAGTGTAAATGCATTGTGATAATATATTTTTTCTAAAAAGTTTCTGACATCTCTGTGCAGGAGCTCTGTCAGATAAAGTTCAGATTTTGGTAATTTAGCTAAGTAAATAATTTGAGCAGAATAAAAAACATAAGTTGTCATTCTTTCTTACATAAATACTACTTAACAATTTCTACATTTATTGTATGCTTTGAGCGCTTCAGTGTATGTCTTGGGTTGGTTAAGATAAAGTTAGCAGAACCACCAAATTGTAATCAGCACCATGAAGTCGAGCTGGTGTACTGCTGAGGGCTCCCCAATTCCAGAGAAAGGTTGGGCTATGGGACTGAGCCCAGCAGTGGGGCCACTGGGCTGTTCAGGGCTGGAGCACAGCGGGTACCAGCAGAGGCCACAAGATCTGGGCTTGATCAGGCTGGGGAAGGGAGGGCTGAGGGGAAGGAGCCCTGCTTGCTGCCTGCTGGGAGTGTGTGGGGAGACAGAGCCAGATTCTTTTCAGGGCAGCATGGTGTCAGGATGAGTGAATGGATGCAAGCTGCAATGCAGGAAAATTACCATTTGGAACTGAGGAAAATAAATGATCATAAAGAATCAGAGCAGGTTACTCAGAGAGGCTGATGAATCTCCACCAGTGGAGATACTTGAAGCTTGACTGGGTAACAGCCCAAGCAGCTCAATTTGATTCTGGAGTTGGACCCAAAATCTTTAAAGTAGGTCCTATTCTGAGCAGGTGGTAGACTATAATCTCCTAAGGTCCATTCCATCATAAACTATTCTACCTTACTGTGAAAGTTATTCATTAAGGTAAGGAGACATTTTTTCATACTTGCAAACAGGTAAACCGAGGCAGCAGTTAAATAGGCTTCATAAGGCAATAAAGCTATTTATTGACATCAGATTTAAGTAAATACTTGCTTTAAGCCTTTCCTGTTCCTTTTTGGAAATGTGCCTTCATGTATTTTCATAGAATCTGAACTTACTTTGACAATTTTTTAGTAGACTTTGTCCTGAATTGAAAATACCATGATAAAAAAAATTTCTATGGCCATGCTAACCTGAGACTGCTCAGGACATCTCCAGTTACTGCCAGCCTCTTTATGTAGTCATTACAATTGGGGAAGGGGGCAGCTGTGGCTATGGGGAGGAAAGGATGGGCCAGGTGATCCAGATGGACCAATGACAGTGTTCCCGGGGTGCTTGGTATAAAAGGGCTTCTGAGGTATTAAGCAATACTGGGTATATGGCTACTTGTGTGTGCTTTAGGGTATTTTTAAATTTTGTCTTTAAGGAATAGCCCTTGTGTGTTTTGATTTATCATAATGAGTAGATTATTATGTCAGGAAGGTAAGACAGTTTACTTGCATATATGAATGTATAAAATTAAATAATTATCTTTAAGCAGATGAAAGAATGACATGTAAGTATGCATTCATTGATTCCAGCTGACATCTAGATTTTATAAATTATTATTGTTCAGATAAAGGGGAGAGAAGTTAAACTGATCTTGCATATATGCATGCATAAGCACATGTATGTGTGTATATATACACACACACCAGACTGATTTGTTTCTTAAAAAATCCAAAACATTATTCAGGAACTAGAAAATGTCAACCTTACAGACCTACTGGAGAAGCTTGCATCTACTGCTCCTTATTCAGGCTATGTGCTAACACAGCGTTCCTCATGTTGGTCAGCTTCTGAGTGACGGGTGGTACAGTTTGCTTTGTTGGTGCTGTTTAGTGTTTTCTACTGCATTAGGAGTGTGTGGAGCTCATTGACAGCAATTCAGTAAAATAGTAGGTTATAACCTTCATGTTATATTTGTTGCTTTTCCAAAGCCCCTAGTAACTGACGGGCATGTTACCTGAATGTAACCTGATAATCATATTTCTCTGAGTCTTGAAGTTTTTGCTTTACTTTGTAGCTAGTGTAGCAGTGGTAAATACTTAAAAAATTAAAGTTGTAACACTATATTTGCAAGTCCTACACCCTGTGAAGTCTGTTAAACTTAGGGCCAGGGCCTCTGCATATGAAGTCAGTCAGTATCTGTTTTCTCCTGCCTCTAATTTTAATTGAAAAATTATGACTTAAAGCAGAGATGAAAAATTCAAATTGTAGTTGATTTACTAGAAAGAAGCTCATGCTATTTATGACATTTAATTTTTTCTTTAAAACATGAGAAAAGACTTCTGCTAAGCGTTTATGTATAGCCGAGCTGTGAATTCTTGTTTATCTGCTGTGCTGCAGTTTGTGTGTCTGTGTTTCTCGTCTTGTTGTGATTACTGAAGAATATGGGGTTTTTCTTTATTTTTGAGAGCTCTACAGTGCTGGCATTTATCAAGAGAAGACACACAGCACAGCCTTGCATAAATAATGGCACTGGGCCAAGTACAGCTGAGGTAGTTGCCAGTACAGCTCCATTGAAGTCAAAGAGATTGCACCATGGGTGTTTGACCATTGGCTCAGGTTATGTAGGATTAGCATGACAATTTTCAGTAATGTATCAGCTGTTTAAAGTAGTTAAGTCTGGTTTTGCTTTTTGGTGGAATACTTTATTTGAGCTGTTTCAAATAAAGGAGCTGAACTTCTACTCAATGGGGTGAATGGGTTTTTGGTAATGGACTACTTTTGCACTTTCTGTTCTCACTTAACCTGCTGTGAGTGCTAAATAATTACATGAAATGGCATGGCGGTAGCATTGGGGTGCAGTGAATTCCAGGGAAGAAGCAGTGTGCTGAATATTATGTGGAGTTTGCACTTACTATATTGCATTTAAAGTGATAAGATGGTGCCTGTTCCCTGAATGCAAGCTTTCTTTTGCCTTGTCCTTAGAAACCTGTGAACAGCAGTGATTCCTAATGTTGCCTGTTTTTCTTGTCTTGTTGGCTGCTCTATGGATCCACTTGTAGTAATCAGTCTCCTAAATAAAGAAAAAGTAAGTAAACAACTTATATTGTGCAAGGATGGAATAACCCATGCTAAATATTTACCAGTAGAACAGGTCAGTAAGTTTATATCAAACATGTTTTACATACTAAAATGCCAAAGTTTTATCAGAGGAAGCCAGAAAGAGATTTGTGTGTTAAATTTGGGGTGTTTGAAAGAATGGCAACCTGATCCAAACCTCAGAGTCATATTGCTAAGTACTGCTCAGTAAGCTGTCTCAGGATTAAATATAGGTGCCTGTCACTTGAAATTCATTAGAATCCAGGTCTGTATTTGATCAATCATTGCTAGTCCATGATTGTGTCACATATTTTTCAGTAATAGGTATTTTTCTTAAAGTTAGGTGTCAGGGTCACATAGCAAAGTGAGAAATTGTGGCGTATGTTTGAAGCAAGTGGCCACATAGATATGTCTCAGGACTTGAACAAGTTAAGTGCCCACAAAAAATCCAAAAAGCTAGAGAGTGAATGTGAAGGATTCCAATAATGTTTTGGTTTGGTTTTTTATATATCAGATTTCATGCCAATTTTTCCAAGCTTTGTTGGGGGAGTGGGAAAGACTGAACTCAATTATGATGTATAAGTGAGAACAAATTGTAGAAAACACTGTGTGAAAAGACAATTAGAAAGCAGCCCAATGCACAGTTCAAGTTTGTGTAACTTTGTGTGATACTTTCAATTTCATAAAACAACTTTGCCTCCTCAATTGGTGAAAAAAAAATCCACAATCTCTTGGGAATAAGGTGTAGTTTAAAGCAATAAATCTGTTAAGATATGCCTGAAATTCGTATTTCAGTGATCATAAATTTAAAATACAACATTTTTGCTTATCAGTGGACAAAAGTTATATATTATCCTGAAGAAGAATATCTGCCCCTAAAGTGGAGATGTAGCTGTTGTAGTCTAGCTAATCTTTGTGATCAATAGAAGAAATACATCTAACAATAGTATTAGAGAATTTGAGGGAAAGGGGAAAAGTTTTTGCATAAGTGTTTTGCATAAAAGTGTTTGCATAAACAAAAAAATATACTTCCAGAACTATAATTTGAAAAGTAATTATATTAAATAAGAAATACTTGTTTTCTTTATTGGTTTAAGACTATAGTTTTCTCAGACTTATACTGTGAATTTGTTGGACAGATATTTGGGCAATAAACAAACACAAAACCTACATCTCCTTTTATGAAGTGAAGAGGAGGAAAAAAGTGATGAAATAAATGTGCTATTCCAAACACATGGATAAGGAAGATGTTCAAGATCAGTCCTGGGGAAGATACATCCTTCTATCTCTTCATTTCCATGAATCAACTTGCCTTCGCACCGTACTCTTCTATGCTAACAAAAAAGGTCCATGGAACAGCCCCCAGTGCTATTCTGTTGTACAGATTGCCTATTGTGAGCTCCTAGAGTCTAATACCACTCTATGGATATATTCAGGTTTCTTGTAAGCCTGGAGCTAGTATTTGCTCTCATGTACAATTTGTTCCATTAGCTACTACTAGCCAAACAAATCCGATTGCTGGAGAAATGCGAAGGGATCTGTAATTGTCTCTCTCTTAAAAGCATGTTTCACTGCAAGCAGTCAGAGTGTAAAGCTCTCTTTATATTTGGCTCTTCAGAGACTCTGTGCTAGAGACAGCAGAGACAACTTTTAGCCACAAAGATCAGTCTTGAGTCTCTCAGAGGTAAAAACCAATGCTAGATGGATGACTAAGCAGAAATGTACCATGCACTGCAGTGACAAGTTTTCATGAGACTTACCAAGTTAGTTAATTTCTGAGTGCTGTAAATATTTCACTGGAAAATCAGCCCTGCCCTTTATTAATGGGCAGGAATTACAGAAGACGAAACTGTATGAACTGTATATAAACAGTCTATAAACTGTCTGTGACAAACTATAGTAGGTAAGATCTCCAAACAGGAAAGTTACCCCAGAGAAGCTAGGTGGTCCTTTCTTTGGCTGAAGTTACTATTGTCAGTCTACTAAGCTAAATACACATTTCACAGCTTATTGCTTCTTGAATACATTCAACTGAGTTCATTTTTTTTGTGCCAAGTACTTGTTCGGAGTACACTGAACATAATATCTAGTTTTTCTGCCAAGATGGCCTCTGTCAAGCCTCCCTCCTGCATTTAGCCAGCTACAAAAGCTGTTCCTTTCTTGTGAATTCCAGTACCATCAGTGTTTTCTCTGAGTTATTATGCAAGAGCACTTCTTTCACTACTCTGTCATGTGAATATTCAGTTTCCCAGTTTTCCAGAGGGGGCAACGAAGGTTGCCCTGGCAGACAGAAGACTTGGAGAAGATGCACAGGCTAATACTTTCCTTGGCTTCTGTTGCCTATTTTCTTTAATATATTCAGGTTCATGTCAACAATTCATTCAAGTATGTCCTTAAAGTTTTTCCAGGGAAGAGGGAAGATTCATTCTGTTTGTGTTATATGTGCTGCCTTAGAGCAGCTTCCTGCTCCAGCTAGCCTGCACCTGTCTGTCTGTCATCTCCCTGGACAGTCTGGAATTATACTTGCAAATAGAATTGTCAACTTTTGTAGGGATTTGAGCACAGTGACATGCATGCTAATTCTCTTGTTGCTTCTCAGCCTCTGGCTAAAAAACATTAATTTTCCTTGAATCATTTCAGGGTAACATTCTCTACAGGGCAAAAAATTGGATTTGGTCACTCACAGTTAAACACTGAGCACTTTTATTAATAAAACTTGCCACAGTGAGGTTACAGTGTTCGAAAGGATACACATTTTGGGGGTTGTAGTGTAAACACAAAATTATGTAGCTCAGATGAGCCCTATAGAACAAAGCCTCACACTAGATCAGGGCACTACAGTTTTATTAACTGTTTCATTGCTAATGTGAGTCAAGTGTATATTTTGGCAGCAGTGAGCAATCTGAAATCATACGTTCATCCTTGCTAAAGCTCTATTTCTAAGATCCCTTCTGAGGTGCCTAGCTACAACACCAGAACAGCAATGTGCTGGTCTTCAAGTCACAAGCAGTTCCCGTTAGTCAATTAAAAAGAAAAAATGTCTTGGCTTATATTTCAAATACATGCAGTGTAGCAGTTCATTAAAAGAAGAAACCTGGACGTTTCTATTCCCTTAGCTCTGTGCATTTTGATTTCACTTTTTCTGACAAATTGTGGAACTTGAGGCTGAGCTTTTCTCCAGCATGTACATGTGTCTGTGTGTGTGGGGGCAGGAGAAATCCCGCCCTGTGAGGCACAGAGATGCAGTTCCTCTACTGAAAGAGAGACAGCAGAGGCTTGGCTCTGCAGTACAGCAGTGTCACCTTGAAGATGACAACTCTACCCTGGACACAGAGCTGTTGTGCTTGGACGGATGGCTGAATGCATCTATATTTGCTTTGGCAAGCCCAAAAGAAATATGATGGTGCCCTTGCACAGTGCCAGTTTGCTCAAGGGGCTCTCCTAAAGAAGCAAACTCATTCTTAACACCACCAGATACTCCTGTTTCTGCCCTTGTGCTGGCCCTAACGAAGGCATGTCCCTTTGGAAGCTAGTTCAAGGAGTTAAAGCAGCAGAAAATAAACCCTAACAAAAAGAAATGAACTAGTATTCTGTATAGTATGTGTTTCAGTCTCTGCAGGACAAGAAGATTTTGCAGTTAAATCTCCTCAGCTATATTGTAAAAGCAGTTACTAAGTAATATGAGATGCACTTAGGAGATTGTGGCTACAAGGCTCACGTTTATTGGGTTTCCAGTCTATAAGCGTTATAAAGAAAACACATTATGATTGACTGAGAGGCACAGTGGGCATTTCTTCGGCTGCTAGTAGTTACACAGTCTGAGTTTTTGAGTCTAGGTAAGGCAAGCAAGACAGGCTATGTTTATCAGCAATACATAGATGTCTGGCCATGCTACAACTGGTCATTGCTTTTCTGCATCTTCCACTCTCCTGCTTCCTGAGGATTTTTAATTTCTCCAGTTATTTCCCTTAGCCTTGGCTCCTCTGTCACCGAGGAGGATGCATACTGTCACACTTGAATTATGACTTTTAGAGTATCTTTTCAGTAATAAGGTTTGGTTAGAACAGCCCTGCAAACTCCTTCTGGTGCTCCTGAGCAAGTGCCCTACACCTTGATACTTTTGTACTTCTGCCAAGGCTTAGACTTGGTCTAATTTTGAAGCTATAATGAATCAGATTACAGATTGTGGAGGAAAGGTACACATTAGTTTCTAATGTATAAAAGCAGTGTTACAGAAGAAGGGTATCGGACTCCAAGTTTCTCTGGTTTTCCCTAGCTGTGTTAGACTAATAGGACACTACTTTGACAGTAGGACTCTCCACAGGTTTTGCAAACAGCTGTTTCACAACCTTTTCACAGAATCACAGAAAGTCAGGGGTAGGAAGGGACCTCAAAAGATCATCTAGTCCAGCCCCCGCCACCAGAGCAGGATCACCTACAGTAGATCGCACAGGGATGCATCCAGGGGGGTTTTGAATGTCTCCAGAGAAGGAGACTCCACAGCCCACCTGGGCAGCCTGTGCCAGTGCTCCATCACCCTCACAGTAAAGAATTTTGTCCTTATGTTGAGGTGGAACTTCCTATGTTTTAACTTAAACCCATTATTTCTTGTTCTGTTACTAGGCACTACTGAGAAGAGATTGTCTCCTACATCTTCTCCCTTGACGTATTTATAAACATGAATGAGGTCACACCTCAGCCTCCTCTTCCTCGAGCTAAAGAGACCCGACTCCTTCAGCCTTTCCTCAGAAGGGAGATGTTCCACTCCCTTCAGCATCTTTGTGGCTCTGTGCTGGACTCTCTCCAGCAGTTCCCTGTCTCTCTTGAGCTGAGGGGCCCAGAACTGGACACGAGATTCCAGGTGTGGCCTCACCAGGGCAGAGTAGAGGGGCAGGAGGACCTCTCTCGACCTACTAGCTACTCCCCTTCTAACACACCCCAGGATGTCATTGGCCTTCTTGGCCACGAGGGCACACTTCTGGCTCATGGTCATCCTGTTGTCCACTAGAACCCCCAGGTCCCTTTCCCCTGCGCTGCTCTCCAACAGGTCAGTCCCCAACCTATACTGGCACATGGGGTTATTCCTTCCCAAGTGCAAAACTCTATACTTGCCCTTATTGAACTTTCAGGAGCTCATGAACTGATAGAGACCTTGCTTATACTGAGCCAGGCAAATTTAATGCTATGTAGATTTAGAGAGCAGTTCTACTTCAAGGAACCTCTTTTGTCTTTGTATTTCAAATCAAGAAAATCTTTTTCACGAATAAAACAAGTCAATATCTAATTTCACAGTAACTATAATTTAACCTATTCTGTGAAAATGTTATCAGAGGCATTCAGTGAAAAAGAGGAAGGAGAGGATGTTGCACGCTCAGGCACCCAGCTTTTCATGTCCAGAGGGTGTAAGTCATCTCCTTGCCAGCTGAATTGGCTTGAATATTGCAGCCTTCTCTGAGCATCGGAGCTGCTTACTACCCTGGAATAGAAGTTAATCAGTTTTTTTAAGACGCATTCTAAAAGGATTTTTTTTGTCTCCTTCAGAAAAAGCTTCACGAGTAAATCAGAGAACACCTTGAATGAAAATAGCAGAAGAAACTTACTGCTGTTTGCCTGCAGCAATGAAATAGTTTAAGCCACTAAAAAGGTAGTCAGAGAGTTACAAAGACCTTGCAGCCCTTCCCACACTAGGAATACAGTTGTACTAGCTCAGCCTACGACCGAACAAGGCTGTTGCTGGCTCAGATCCGCTGACTGCCCCAACCACCATGTACAGAGATTTTGTCTGAGCTGTTTTACATATGCACTTTTGAAACTCTTATACTGGTCTCAGCCATGGGCACGTGGGTCATGTGTCACACAAGCGGTCTGCACAGCATACCAGTTTCCTCATCTGTAACTTCTTTCATCCCCTCTGGATTTTATTCTGTTCCTTGTAGGCTGCAAGAAGCTCATGTTTTCACTGGTGTATGACATCAGCAGTTTCAAATAGGCTTTTTTCTTACCTCAATTACATGTATATTTGCGGTAGTCACATATTAATGCATGCAGGTAATGCATAGATACATATTTACACCTATACGCACGCGCACACAGAAGACGTGCAAAAGTTATTAGCAGGTTTGAAAGCTTGATTTTTTTTTTTTTTAAGATATAAACTGCAATTTACATTGGAAATTACATTACTGTAGTATTCCTTGCCAAATCATCTGACATGAGTTTTTGGTTTAGTGTGGTTTGCAATGCAGCTTAGTTTGGTGGTGGGTATTATTCATGTGTTCTTCAGCATTGTCAGCTCCATCTTTGGATTTCAGAGCTTACTGCTAGCTGATTAAAAATTGTATGTATTAAAACAGATACATTCATGTTTCCATGTCTTGTCTCGTTTATCTGATTTGTTTCTTCAGGTGTTTCCTTCTGCCCTGTATTGCCCTTTCCCTTCGAGACTACAAAGGCATGTGTGTCTCAAAGAAGAAGGAGCGCATAATGAGTCGTGATCCATCGCAGAGAAGTAAAGAAGGCCGCTGTTATTGCATGTCTTCTATGCTTTTTCTTTGATGAGTTATCAGATTTTCTTGATGTCATTACTTGTTCCTTGAAATGGAGATGTCTACTGGCTGCTTAATGAGGTTTTGAATGACAGTCAAAATCTCTGTATCCCAAATCAACAGATTAAGTATTTACAGAACTTGAGTCAACACTAAGCAGGTCAGGAAGTAACATAGGGTGGAGGAAGGTGTTCTGTCTGTCTCTCGCAGACACATAGTCAATCTCGTTTTATCTGGGGACCCAGAATTATGCTTCATATTCTTCCCTGCAAAGCACTTATTTCACCTATCTTAGCATAGGTAACAGAGTCTGGCTCGTTGTGACATAATTCTAAGTCAGCCAGTGGTGACCTTTGAACATGGAAAATGTCATGGTGGATTTTACTCTGAAAGCTAGTTAGAGATAATGGAAACCCTTGGAGATTTTGCTGTTTGCTAGAGCAAAGAGTAAGCTTGTAACAAAATTAAGCATTTTATCTCTTTCTCTCCTTTCCCTTTCTTTTGCTTTTTTTTCTCACTCCCCAATGAATTTGTCCACAAGAAGAAAAAGAACCCTGAACTGCAATTTTCACATCAGTTACTGAATATAGGCCAATGTTGCTGTCATGCTTTGTGTCTCACTTGAGACAAAGTTCTGGTGACTGAAAACAAATTTCTCTTATCCATATTAGCTCTGTCATCCCTCAGCATTGACAATAAATGGGATCAAATAAGAAACTCAACCGTCCTTTTTCACCACTGATTCCCCATTAAGGTAGTCAGTATTGTAAATTTGACTGAAGGCAAAACATTTTATCGAGGTTCTATGTCTTTCAGTCCCTGACTAATATGCCGTCTTTGTTGTCAAAAAGGGAGGGAACTCATAAAATTGTTGCATGTTGACCGATTTTTTTTTTATTATTTCTAGCCCAAGAAATGAGATTTTTCAGCATGCTGGTACCAGGTCATTGTCATCTTGGTACAAAAGCTAGTGTTTGCAGAAAGGTCAGATAATTTGGGCATGATCACTGTGGTGCTGGAAGGTGAAGATGGGTCTCCAGGGAAGTGATTTCCCCAGGGCAGCCAGAAATCAGTTGCTATGTGGTCACTTTGACCTAATAACTCTTCTAGGCTTTCAGACAATTTCAAAAATTATGTTTATTCAGTACTGAAATGGCGTTTTTTGTATTGTATGAAGGACAGAGGCTTTGATTACAAGGAAAAAAGAAACTACATCATACAACTTTTTTTTCCAAACATGACATTTTTAAAGAGTAAAAAAGTACATTATAAATAGACCAAAAGCACCCTCTTAAAGCAGGAGAATGGATGCAAATGAACTCAGCAGCTCAGTTATTAAGATTTCAGAGCATTTTAATATATGTGCTTCTCACTATGATTAAGTATTTTGTCTCTATGTGCATCTATATGTGTTAGTATCAAAATCTTACTCTCTTGCTATTGTAGTCAATATTGCAGCTCGAGTTTTGTCATTTGCTTTGAGGAGGAGAGGACAGATTCTTATTTGTAACTGGGAAGTGCTTTCTCACATGAGGTAAGACTGTACCCAACCCTTGGTATGCTTGTGAAGGTAGAAGTGTCCGCCAAATCACACAGAGTCAAAGGCAATCGAAAGAAACTCACTTTGTAAGGTTGTGGTCTTTTCCACATGCCATAGTGGATCTTGATGTATTTCTTCTCTAATATCATGTCACTAAAGGACACATGTGAGACAGCAGGTCAGATTGGAAAAAAAAAAAATCACCGTGTAGATCTGAAAAGAGCTTTCAGCTACAGTGGGGTCAACTCTTCAGAATATAAGATGAGACATTTTTATAACAACACTGAATAGGGTTTATCATTTATTTGTAATTCAAACCAGAACGAACTCCAAAACAAGGGATGGAAGGTAGAATAAAAGAACAAATGAGAGGCAAAATGAAGCATCAGGAAAGCAACAGAGGATACACAGGCGAAATAGTGTTTCACAGAAAATGAACATGCTTCCCTGCAATAAATACACCAGAACTCCCTTAAAAAAAACCCAACACCTCAAATAGCTCATTTTTAATGAGAATGATTGCAGTAGGGGACCTGTGCATAATAAAGTATGATGGGATGTGTAAAGAAGATTCAAAGTCTCAAAAGGTTACTGCATATTCTTAAGCTCTCCATTATTTTTCTTGTTGGCATGGCTTTGTCAGAGTTGTCTGAACTATCTTAATTTCCCCGTTATTTATCCATTTCAGCAGGG
>NW_009731066.1:79274-82452 GCF_000703405.1 Apaloderma vittatum
TTTATCATTTTAAGAGGGTTTTGTTATAGTGTGTTTTTTTCTTTTTAGTACCAGTCCTCTCTCATTATACTGATAATGCCATTAAGAACATCCCCAGCTTTTGGGAGCATCATGTGTCCTTTTCCAAAGAGCAATGTAATGGAGGTTGAAGGAGGTTATATACTGAACCTTGCAATACCTGGGAGTGAAAGAAATAGACCTGTGTGCTTTATGCCCTGTCTGCCAGAGCCTGTGTGCCAGGTCTGCCAAAACCAGGCAGGCAAACTAGAGGGGCTCTTTGACCTTTTCTGTGCCTCATTTTCACTATCGGTTAAATACTTCCCGGAAAGCTAAAGTTATTTTAAAACTCTCAGGTAGTAAATGTGATGTATTCACAGGCTAAACATAATTGAAGGTCACAGTCAGCACCATTGTAAAAAAACCCCACCCCCCAATGACCCTTTTTCAAAATGCATAGCCATTGTCTCTCGATTCACACCAGCAAGGGGCTTTTAGAGTGGTATTTTCCAGAAGTCGATCCAATCTGTTGACAAAAGCCTAGGTTGCTGAGTGCCTCCTGAAGGATGCTTCCTGCAGCCACTTAATACTGATATTAGGGGCAAGATGCTTAAAAATGCATGGCAGATGGCTCACAGCAATGATTTATCCTCCACAAGACAACATTTTATTCCTGTTCTTTTGCTGGTGACTTTTGTCATATTGAGCAAGACAGCAAAAGCTAGGGCAGAATGAAATATGA
The DNA here is from genome assembly GCF_000703405.1 of Apaloderma vittatum. Classification (NCBI taxonomy): domain Eukaryota; kingdom Metazoa; phylum Chordata; class Aves; order Trogoniformes; family Trogonidae; genus Apaloderma; species Apaloderma vittatum. Next base: position 80,014 of record NW_009731066.1, read on the forward strand.
TGTCTTTCCCATGAACATTTCAAAACACGCTTGAAAAGTTTTTTGTTTTGAAAATGAATTATTCAGGCTTGCAATGTAAAAGGGAAGGATTTCTTTCATTTGGCTTGGAAATGGGAAGCATTAATTTTATTACTTTTTTACTTTTCAATGCTGGCTTTTTTGTTTACTTGAAAAAATGAGCTGGGAAGTAATTGTGGTCTTCCTAGAATGTACTAAATTATAATGTACAAATATATATATGTGTGCATAAATCTATATGTATAAATTTACAGGTATTTTTATATAGGGTTGTGAATATACGTAGATATAAGAATTTCTTTGAGAACAACTGTCAATGTCTCCAAGTCTAGCCCCTCCCTTGTGAGATATTCTGAAGTGTTAGAGAGGGCCTGGATTTATCAGGAGTGATAACCTTGCCTTGCCATACATAGGTTTCCCTGTGTATCAGTGTCTCCTGTGACCTTTGATTAAGAGTGTTACAAGAGTTCAGATGAGAAGAAAAGATGTGAGAAGTGGATAAATTGGAGAGGGCTCCTGTACTCTGTGGCACATGAATACTCTCTCATCCAAATATCAAAAGACAGTAACTATAAAAGCAGAACTGTGAAAACAGTCTTTCTGGTGGTATGATTCAAGTTCAGCTTAATTTTTCAGCTGAGAATAACAATTTTTTCCTTCTGAGCTGTCTGGTGACAAGGAACGATTGCCCTCTGTGGAGGCTGAACTTTCCACCTCACCTTAAAAGCTGTCAGTGCTTTAATAGATTGTGCCAAAGTCCTATCTTTCTAATAGACCTAGTGTAGAGTCCAGAGGGGGAACAGCTTCCTTGCTGTTTGCACTGTTTTGTTCCTCATTATTAAGATTAAGAAAACCATTAGGTGCTGTCCTTGCAGATTTGCTTTCCAGACAAATGTCTGAATGGTCCCTTCACTCTTTTTCCTGAAGCAGCAGGCCCATGCTGTGGGTGCAGTCACTCTCATCTCTCAGATGTGTGTGTATATATACATATATACGCACACTGTATGGAGTCACCAGTTTCCTCTTATTTCAGGCACCAAACCTGAGAAAAAACTTAGGAGATGAGTTCTTGGAGTGTTTTTCTGTTTGTTCAAAGTAGCTTCACTTTTATAGTCAGCAGGACTTTGGGATCCTCAACAGTTTTAATTATCAAACCTGAGGTATCTGGACAACGGATTACCTCAAGTTTAAAAAGTGTTGGTGAAAAGCTATGCTTTATGCACCTCATCTACCGTCACAAAGAAACTGGCTTTAGCAGAGCCATGGTGTTGCAGTATAACAGGGTAAGAGACAATGACAACAGAAAGGGCTTCTTCAAATACTTTGCCAACAAAACTAGCACTAGAGGCTATGTAAGCCCTCTGGTGAATGACATGGGTGCTCTGGAGACAGAGGATACAAAGAAGGCACAGTTGCTGAATGCCTTCCTTGCCTCTGTCTGTACTGCTGGAGGCTATCCTCAGGAGCCCCAGTCCCCTGAGGCCCTAGAGGAAGTCCGGATAAAGGAGGAATTTGCCTTGGTTGAGGAGGACTGGGTCAGGGATCAGTTTGAACACTTGAACATCCATAAATCCATGGGCCCTGATGGGATGCACCCACGGGTGCTGAGGGAGCTGGCAGAAGTCGTTGCCAGGCCACTCTTCATCATCTTTGATAAGTCATGGGCAACAGGAGAGGTGACTGAGGACTGGAGGAAAGCGAATGTCACTCCAGTCTTCAAAAAGGGCAGGAAGGAGGACCCAGGTAACTACAGACCGGTCGGCCTCACCTCCATCCCTGGAAAGGTGATGGAACAACTTATCTTTGGTGCTGTCTCTAGGCATATCAAGGATAAGAGGGTCGTTAGGAGCAGTCAACATAGCTTTGCCAAGGGGAAGTCATGTCTGACCAACCTGACAGCCTTTTATGAAGATGTAATCAGGTGGATGGATGGTGGCCGTGCTGTGGATGTGGTTTATCTGGATTTTAGTAAAGCATCATCTCCCACAGCATCCTCATAGCTAAACTGAGGAAGTGTGATGTGTATGGCTGAGTAGTGAGGTGAGTTGCTAACTGGTTGAAGGGAAGAAATCAGAGAGTTGTGGTCAATGGAGCTGAGTCTAGCTGGAGGCCTGTATCTAGTGGAGTCCCTCAGGGGTCAGTGCTGGGGCCAATGCTGTTCAATGTATTCATCAACAGCCTGGATGAGAAATTAGAGAGTACTGTCAGTAAGTTTGCTGATGAGACAAAACTGGCAGGAGTGGTTGACACACCAGAAGGCTGTGCTGCCATTCAGAGAGACCTAGACAGGCTAGAGGGCTGGGCAGGGAGAAATCTTATGAAATTCAATAAGGGCAAGTGTAGAGTTTTGCACCTGGTAAAGAACAACCCCACATGCCAGTAAAGGTTGAGGACTGACTTGCTGGAGAGCAGCACAGGGGA
>NW_009731067.1:0-406 GCF_000703405.1 Apaloderma vittatum
CCCGTGTCCCTCCGCGGCTGCAGCCGGGGGCCTCATCCCCTCTGTCACGAAGGGAAATGTCCTGGGACTGACGCTTCCAGGGCATTGGAACGTTTGGGGCGCTGGGAAGAGTTGTGCCCGCTGTCCGTCCGCCTGCTCCTTGAGTCGTTTTAAGATTTTTTTATTAACAGTCACGTTTCCACCGAGCCCCTTGTTACCTATTTCCACCTGCGCATCTCCTTTGCTCGGTGGTTAAATGGATTTGAAGAGTGGTCAAACAAAATCCTCCATCTCAACAATTTCAGCGCCGAGTTTTTTTCTGTTCCTGGTTTTAACTGGCCCGAGCGGTGTCGCAGTTCACTTGTGGCCTCCAAAATCCTGTCACCAGGGGCTGGGCTCGGCTGGCCGATGCTTGGTAATAAAGTGC
>NW_009731067.1:437-28010 GCF_000703405.1 Apaloderma vittatum
GGCAGATGCTTGATAATAAATGCAATAAATCTAAATAACCGCCGGCTGCTGCGGGGTTAGCGTCCGAGATATTGTTTTACCTTTCCACCGGGCTCCACAAAGAGATGTGGCGTGTCCGTAAGGGCACGGAGCTCAGGGGTTTTGCTCCATCAGGGGGTGATGCCCGAGGAGAGGTGGTGGCGCTCAGTTCCTGGGAAGCTGAGGAAGCTGCGTCACCTTTCCGATGGGTTCAGAACAATTCCTAATAGCAACTTGTCATCGAAACAATTTGAGAAGGAAATTCCAAAAGCATTTTATTGTCTGCTGAGGGAAGCCGCAGCAGGACGGTAATCCTTGCCAGCAGTGAGACAGAAAGAGGCTGAATAACAACAGGCTTTGTCTTTCCTGGTTTGTCATTCAGATATTTTTAATGTTTTTTTTCATGCTCTTTTATACTTTGCCAGCCTTCTGCAATTAAATATAATACACTTTTTTTTTCCTCATGCAATAACAAAATCTCGTTGCTTTTTTACTGGTGTGTATCTACTTCTCAGCTGCTAGACAGGCAACAAATTAAAATCCTCCGATATTTGTGACCACAAATTAAATCTGAATGCTCACCAGCTGCTGAAGCTTTCTGTTTGTTTGTGTCTAAACTCGACAGACACAGGCTGCTGGACCTTTGTGAAGTGACAGGATGAGTGAAAAATCTGTTGTGTTTCTTTTCTCCTTGCTAATTAAACTGACTTGATACTGTGACTCTTTTGGCCTATTGGGAATGCAGATTTACTGCCTTTTCTGGGCCACACTTTTGATCTTTTGGGCCCAAGTCTGGCAGAGTGCAAGTCCAGTATAAAGCCACTTGCTTTGGTGCAGTTTTCCCAGTTGCTTTCAATGCTGTTGTAAAGACACGTTTCAAAAACTATTTGATGCCCACTCAGTAGGAAAGAGTATCTTGAATGTATACCCTGAACGCAATAAGCCATCAGCGTATCAAATGTTTTTTGCTGTATTTTGTTGCAAGTGCTCACGTCTAAAGTTACTGCGCCGTTGTTCCTCTGGTTGTGAATAATGCTGAATTATTCAGTATTATCATCCACTGCCCTTCTCATTAGAAGATCTCTTTCACTATTAATTTTTAAAAGGCGTACCACCACTTTCTTAATTAATGCTCGTGTTTCTTAGTAAGGGAGCAAGCTCCTACAGGCCTTAGTCAAAAGGATCTACTACAGTTTTACTTCCTCAGGCTCAGGTAGGCATCCACCCGTGTCTCCTGCAACTCGGTTGGCGACCTTCTCTGACCATAAACTCTGGGACGCAGTTCAGCTGGCATAAATAATCAAAGGCTCCAATTAAGCAAAGAGAGCTATGATAAATGAATGTAGCTGGGGTTTAGTCCTTCCCTCCCCCCCTCCAGTTCTGTTTGCAAGTTACAGCACAAGCTCGGAGTGATATGGTTTGGATTTAGAATAATACTTTTGCTGTTACAGCACTCGGCTATGCTGGCTGCTGTAATTTGTGCTCCTATTCTGTATCAGGCTGCAGAACTTAGCTTGGATTCTGGCTAGAAGTAAATTGGCTTAATTCTTTTAAATGAATAATTGCAAACAGTCAGTTATAAAAAGGCTGTCTTGCAGTCGGAGGGAAATCTTTCTTTCTCTGTAGGAAAGAATAGTGTTTATTTGATTTATTAAATTGTTTTTTACATTATTTAAGTAGCTGGTCCTAAGTATTCATCTCCTCACCTTTTGCCTCTGCGGCAGACAAATTCTGCGCTCCCATCTGTTACATGAATCCAGAGCTGCCAGACACAACCGAGAGCAGAATGTGCCTTTTCCTTTTCTTCCCTTACTTTTTCTGATGCTTATTCTCCGCTTCCTTGCACAGCCTTTGTTCTCCTGCCCTTCTTTGGTGTCTTTCAGTGGCGCTGCTGGCAACAGGAGGAGCTATGAACTGCGTGAATTAGTTGTTCTTTCGTGGGAAACTGTATGGGGGGGAGAGGACACTGGGCACTTGTAGTGCTGCTGACGTGCCCTCACAGACACCGCCAAACTCTGCAAGTAAACGCTACTGCGAGGAGAGAGGAGAGTGAAAACAGGGAGTTGCTGGGGCCTGGTGCTGGCACGCTTCCTGCTGGAGCTCCAAATGGAGCTGTTGGGGTGCTTCACTCCTGCTTTCCCTGTAAAGCTCACATCGACCGGGTCATTTTCAGGAGTTTTTCCACATGGAGCCTTCTGCTGAAATACTCTGAATACGAGCTCAGCTTGTAGGCAAATCCCTTCTGCTTCTGTAGGCTGCCGTCCCACCTCGCTATTTTTTATGTGCCTGAAATCTAAAGGTCTTGCGTCGCTTCTGAGGCGCAAATTTGAAATGCAGAGGTTCTGGTATACACAAAGTTCTCTTAAAGTATATACTGTTGTCTTAAGACAGCGTGACCTTTTCTCTTGCTTTCTACTGTTATCGTGTGTCTCAAACATTGTAAGGGAAACATTGTTTGCAGAAATTGATTTTTATCGCTTTATTTTTCCCAGATTTACAATGAGCCATTAACAGCACTTTGAGTAGTTAATTTCATTCTTTGTCTTGTAAAGTCATTTTTCTTCCCCTGTTGTTTGTATAAAGTCTCTCATGCACATCAAAATCAGGGAGGGGAAAAACAGGGTTAAAAAACTCCAGGCGTTTCCGGGAGTAGGAATGCCACAGGCTATCTCTGTAACCTGTAATTATTAAAGTTTGACTTTTATTTGACTTTCTTTTCTTAAACGTATAAGCAAAATGCTTGTGATAGTAGGAAAAATGAACATAATGAAACTAAATTGTGTGAACTCCATTGCAAGACAATCAGGCATGTTAAAACCAGTGCTAAATTCCATTAGGATTTTAAAGAAAATTGGAATGGAGCTTACACAATTTTCTTCTCTGGCTACATTTGTCTTGGTACTTCATTTTGTTTTGCAGTTTTTTTAAAGTCTACCATCAGTCTTTTTGCTTCCTTAAAGATGCCGCAGGAAAACTGCAAATAACTGTTAAAATCAGTAATTTTGTACTTGTTCCTTGATGCAGCATCTAGGGAATTTGTCATCTTCTTTTTTGTATATGCAAAAAGGTCCAACAGGATGGTTTTTAAAGTTTACTGTGTCAGCCCTAAAAAAAAATAAGCCAAGCGTCTGCTGTCTAAATTGTTTTTAAAGCATCTAGTGTACACAGCTGACATCTTTAGACGTTAGCGTTGAGGTGACTGATGTGCGTGCACAAAGGGCAGGGTCTGGGCTAGTTTAACTCGCAGTGAGTAAAGGGCTGATCCTGCCTCGGCAGTCGACCGTTAAAACATGTTCCTGTGCTTGGACTTGAAGCCTCTCTGAAGTTTGATGATGGCTGTAGGATCTGTGTTACGGTCAACAAGGTCTCTGAAGTAAAATGCTGTTTGTAATCTGTGTGTGCCCAACTGTGTTTCTCCATTGGTGTGTCCACCATTTCTTGTGTCACTGAAGAGGGAAATCTGAGTCATCTCGGTCACCTGAACTGCCTCAGTTATTCAGTCACGTCACGTAGTCACCTTAGTTATCGGTAACGCAGCAGGTGGCATATATGGAGTCAATAAAACATGCACTTAAAATGTTATCTGCAGTACCAATCGAGATCTTTTTTTTAATTTTTCTTAAAGCTGTATTCAGTGCAAAAGTCCCATGGACATACAGTTATTTACTGACTTGTTCAGTAAGGAATTGGCTGTGCCACGGTGTTTGCATGCAGTCACGAATTACTTTCCACTTTCTGGAACAAAATCAGCACGACTGTGCTCGTGCCACTCCACCGCCAGCCTTAAAGAAGGCCTTTCTGGCACCAGGCAGGGGGGAGTAGCATGGGTGGGTGTAGCTGTTGCATAGGTGTCTGTTGTCTGATGAGTGACACCAAACAAGGGGAGGTGGTTGATAGAATCCCAGAATGGTTAAAGTTAGAAGGGACCTTGAAGATCATCCAGCTCCAGCCCCCCTGCTGTGGGCAGGGACACCTCTCTCCCGCCAGACCATGTTGCTCAGAGCCCCATCCAACCTGGCCTTGGGCACTTCCAGGGATGGGACATCCACAACCTCCTTGGGCAACCTGTGCTTCACCACTCTCATGGTGAAGAATTTTTTTCCTTATATCTAATCTAAATCTACTCTCTTGCAGTTTCAGGCCATTTCCCCTTGTCCTATCACTACAGGCCCTTGTAAAAAGCCCTTCTCCAGCTTTCCCGTGGGCCCCTTTCATGTACTGGAAGGCTGCTCTTAGGTCACCCGGGAACCTTCTCTTCTGAAAGCTGAATAGCCCCAGCTCCCTCAGCCTGTCCTCAGAGCAGAGGTTCTCCAGCCCTCTAATCCTATTCATGGCCCTCCTCTGGTCCTGCTCCAGCAGATCCACGTCCTTTTTGTGCCGTGGGCTCCAGAACTGGATGCGGGACTCCAAGTGGGGCCTTACCAGAGCAGAGTAGAGGGGGAGGATTAGCTCCCTTGACCTGCTGGTCACGCTCCTTTTGACGCAGCCCAGGAACAGTTTGCTCTTTGGGCTGCAAGGGCACACACTATCAGCTCGTGTTGAGCCTCTCGTCAACTAACACACCCAGTCCTTCTCCCCAGGGCTGCTCCCAATCTGCTCTCTGCCCAGCCTGTGTTTATGCTTGGGATTGCCCTGACCCAGGTGCAGGACCTTGCACTTGGCCTTGTTGAACGTCACGAGGCTGGCCTGGGCCCACCTCTCAAGCCTGTCGAGGTCCCTCTGGGTGGCATCCCTGCCCTCCATCGTGTCGGCCACACCACACAACTTTGTGTTGTTGGCAAACTTGGTGAGATTAATGATCATCATGTCGATCGCTACGAGCTAGACACATGGGAGAGACGACTCTGGCACACAGAATAAACATCATGGTGTTTCTTGGATCAGACACTCTCCTTTGCAAAGGAGAAAAAAATGTACAAAAACTGTTTGGGATTTTTATTTATTTTTTGAGTGAAGCAGGGCATTGTAGAGTGACAGAGGCAAATTAGGACAGGAAAATAGGCCATTTAAGTACAGTGGCTAGAGCAGCCCCCAACTAGGTCAGAAATTAGCTTCTCCAAAAGCACAAAGACACAGCAGACATTCAGCTGAATAAGTCTAGCAAGCAGTTATGGATAACTACAGATGAAATAACCGTTCATTCATCCTTGCTCTTGGAAAGACAAATGCTGAATGTTTTTTTTCAGAAACTTTCTGACCAAAATCAAAATGGCATAAAGTTCTCGGATTAAGCCTGGAAAGTTCAATCACTGTTAGAAAACTACCTGGAAGAGAGACTGTTTTCAAGCGAAAGCAGCAACAGGCGAGCGTGAAGCCGTTGTTCTGGATGGAGTGGCTGGAGTCCAGCCTTGCTTTTTAAGCCACTCTTTATAATTCAGTGGCTGAAATGTGACAGCAGCATGTCTGCTTATTAATTCAGTTTATGCCCACGTCTTTTGAAACGTCCCATGAATAGCACTTGCCAGACAAAGGACAGACTCACTGAAGTTTGTCTGTCTAATGTTTATAGACAGGTAAGGGGGGAGGTGAGGGGAACCCACCAACAAAGACCTAAAATAGCACCAGGACGCTGACTTTAAAGGGAAAGCGTATTTCAGAAGTCAGCCTTCTGAAAAATAGTAGAAGTGGCAAATACTCATTTTACAGGTTCAGAAGCTAGTTTCTGGGAATTTTCTGAAGATCTTGTCTTGGTTGTAAGAATAACCTTTTGGCACATTTTAAATCCATTCTTAATTAAGCTGGTAGAGGATTAGGATAAGAAGAGTTTGTTGCATCTAATGTATTAAGGAAGCAACTGGAGGATGAAAATAGCAGTATAATGATATTTTGAATAGTAGTACATGAAAGGCTTGACCCAAAGCCCAGTCCTTCTGTTCAAGACCAGGATTTTGGGGTGTCCTGGACTGGTTAGTTAAGTCTGGAAGAGAAAAATGCTGAATTCTAGATTGAGGTAGCCAAGTGGTCATATGCTTCCTGCAGCCAAATCCAAACTTCCTTGTGCTGGTAGGTACAAGGTGTTTGCCTCTCTCTCTCTGGAGAGGCGGATAACTGCCGGGAAAGCGGCCTCTCGGAGACAGTTTTTATCATACCCAGCTCTTGTGGAAAGTGTTATCAGTGCAGTGTGCCAGCAGCTGATCCACTGTCACATCTGTCCTTCAGCTCTGAAATAAAACCAGAAAACTTCGACATTAATTACAAGTGAAGACAATAACTCTGTGGTTAACAGGACGTGTCAGTGCCTGTGGACTGACATTGAGCTGTAAGCAGTGGGAGAGTAGTTTTCAGATTAATTGCAGTTTTTAGTGGTCTAACATCTGCTGCAGGTTCTTATTAGGAGTAAAGATTTCCTCTTTATCAGTTTCAGGTGGAAATTCTCACCACTTGGTTTTGATTTGAAGGGAAAATGGATATCACCTGCTGAATGCTCTCCCAGGTGATACCATGGGAGAATTCCAAGAAATGCTGAAGTAATCAGGCATCCTATGCTAAGAAGCAGAAACCCAAAGTGTTTACAAGTGTGTAGAAGAAGAACAGTAGAGGACAGTCGGAGTGAGACCTTGTACTGTCGGAGGAAAGGGATGGGGAGAAAAGCTCTGCGTCGCGAAGGAGGTTCAAGCACCAAGGTTCTGATGGGAGCTGCTCCAGCCAAACGCTGCTCACCAGGTCTGTCTGTTGACCAGGTGGCTTTTCCTGCTGTGCACACAAGCCGTGTGACAGGTTGTGCTGTGCCTGTCACAAAACCGTGGGGAACACAGGTTGGGAGGGACCCGGGGAGGTCGTCTGAACCAGCCTCCTGCTCCAAGTAGGATAACTACTGAGCCAAAGGGGTTTGCTCAGGGAGATGTTCAGCCAAGTTTTCAACATCTGTGAGCATGGGAGGGCCGCAGCCTCTGGGGCAACTTGTTCCAGGGCTTGAGTACTCTCACCATGAAAACTCTTCCATTATCAGAATTAACTTTATTGCAACTTGTGGCCATTGCCTTGTTCTTTTGCTGTGTCGTCTGAGAAGAGTTTGGTTCTGTCTTGGCTCTAACTCCAAGTGAAAGCCTGCGGGCAAATCTGCCTCCAGATGTCTTTTATCTAGGTTAAAGAAACGTAATTCTATTGTTATTCTGACGTCATTTGTTCAGGAGTCAGAAAAGACCTTTTTTCTTCGAGATGCCATGAGATGGTATTTTCCTTTGAATTCTCGCTAAAGTAGGGTAGATCACTTGCGAGAGACTAGAGATGTTTGGACCAAACCAGCAATCCCCAGGTGAAAAAAAAGTCACAGGGAGGAGAGAAAGACAGAAAGCCAAATTTTGGTGTATCTATAGTTCTTTCTGTGGTAGAAACCACAGACAGTATGCTTACCCTGCTCCGTTGGCATGGCTTTTCTGTAGTAAAGTTACCTGCCGTGGTCCTGCAGTGATGTGAGGCTCTTTCAGAAGCAGACAACTTGGTTGTGAGAAATCCTTGAAAATATGGGCAGTAAATGGCACAAAATTCAGAAGGTAAGTTTAAGGAACCCAATTTCTTGTCTAATATCAGATCTTAAACCAGCATCATAACTAATTTAGACACCTGACATACACTTTGAAGCAGATGGTTCAGTAATAATGCTGTGTGCCCCTAGCAATTAAGCTTTCTTTAAAAGTATCTCATTATCAGAACGGGCTAGCCTCTTTTCTTGCAAAGAGAAGACCTACAGGTATGAGCTGCTGGTAACGTGAATGCAGTACTTTTTGGTGTGCATGAGAAGCGTATAGAAAAACCTGTGGCTCTTTGCTCGAGCTAGGAAAAAAACCCTGCTGCTGGCAGCCAGTCCTGCTGCATCGCCACCATCGTCTGTGTGCAAGCTGGGGGACAAGCTGGGAAGAAGTTTCATCATTTGGGCTTTTCCCTTGAAAGCACTGAAAGAGTATCAGGCCCTCACATAAAAATGTAAAGCAACTTGAGTGCTCGGGAGTATGCACACCTCTGAGCACAGCTCCCTGTTTTCCAGTGTTCTTGCAATTAGATGACTCTAACAGTGGAATAGAATCATAGAATCGCAGGTACCTGGTAACTATGAAACACAATGTCCTGGGTTTAGCTAAAACCCAGTCCTGTTTAGTGATTTTTACTTTCGAGTTTAGTCTCTTCTAAAAGGCTATATTTTCTGAAGTCAGCAGCGTGTTTTTGCAGACAGTGTGTGCTACTGGCAGTGATAACACCTGATGTTACAGTCACTGCCTGGGACTGGGATGCAGAAAGGCTCTTGCTGATACTTATTCCTCTAGTGACCAAGGCCACGGCTGGCTCTTGTGTGCCACGCTGGGGGTGCCGGGTAGTAAAGGGGGGTCACAAGGAAGTAAAAGGTGGCACCTCCGGGGAGTTACAGACAGGACAGGTGACCAACGAGAGCATTCCATCCCATAGACGTCATATTTAGTATAAATTGAGTGATCATGAGAGTTTCGTCCCTTCTTCTTCTTCTTTACCCTTCTCTGCAATGGCCGGTGTCCAGAGAGGACTCCATCTGACCTCCTGCTTTTTATCCGGATCATGAGTTCCTGAATCCAGCTCCTGTATCCAGCTCCTGCTGCCGCTGAGCCTGGGTTTTTCCCAGTGCCTCCTGCTCTGCAACATCAGTGGTGATTGGTATCGGGGGAGGGAGTCGGGTTTGATATTGGGCTATTATCTATAGTTGTATATAGTTCTTTACTTTTATCATTCCACTATTATTTTCTATTATTGTTTTCTTTAAAGCTGTTCTAGTTTTTTTTCTTCGCTAACCCGAAAGTCTCTCTGCTTCATTCCCTTATCCTTCCCGTTTGGGGGAGGAAGAGGGGGTTAGAGAGCGTCTGTCTGTGTTAGTGGACGGCCCAGCCCTAATGCACAACACACAAGAAACAAACCTTATTTGTAACTCAGAGTGCAACAAACCTTGTTTGTTATGGCGATATCCAGAGTTTGACAGCACAAACCTAAAGTCTCATTCTTATTCTGAATTTACTGCTTTGCTCTTACAGAGTAGAGTAGCAGGACATACCACGGTGAAACTCAACCTGTTGGTGTGAACTGCATTTCTGACTTCAGGTAAGCTAAGCAACGTACAGGCTTGTGCATTTAAACTGAGCCTCCTCTTTTATCCTGCAGGTGAGCTGCTTATCTAGTCTGCTGTCAGGGCTTCCTGCCAGCAGCGCCCAAACCTCGGCAGTGGGGACGTTACACAAGTTGGCAGTCCGATAACTGATATCTGCAGTAAGTAATTCATCCCTTCAGCACACAGGAAATTTCTGTCACTTGAAGTTGCTTGGTACAACTTCTCTAAAAGAAAGATAAGGGTGACAGGGTAGGGCTTATCTTCCACTGAAGGTTCTTCTTGGAGTCCCAAGACTTTCCTCTTTCTGTTGTCAGGCTTGCCAGCCTGCATTCCCAAGCCAGGGTTTGCCCTTTTGAAGCTGCGGATTTTTGTGCCTCTAGTTGGTGCTGGTTGAGACAGCCGTCAGCAAAAATGGTTCGATATGAATCAGACAGGTGTTAACTTTAGTTTGTTCATTTTTTTCTGTGCAGTTGTTTTTTATCTATGAAGTTTTACACAGTCAAAGAGAAGAATCTTCTGCCAGTGTGCTAATACAGTTTCCATTTAATTATGTATTTTCACATGAGTCAGGAACCCTTGTGCAAGAAAGTAAGAGAAGCAAACAGTAAGGGATGAAGGAAGGACACAGCAGGTTTTATGCTGTTCTATTATTTTTTTTTAAAGAAAATTAATGAGTGAAGAATCCCCAGATGAGAGACTGCTTTACAGAGAGTACAATGAATTCCAAGCAAATGGGGAAGGTAAATATAAACTTAAATGTGCAGAAAATTTCAAATGATGGTGGATTATCAAGTTAAAGGTAATTAGTTTACTTCACTATAAGAGCTGGAAAGTGTTTTTGACACCATCTTGTGTTTTCTTTCCACCTTCTATGTATAAGAGAGAGATATGTGAGCTCTGGAAGCTCCCAGCCTGTCACCACTGGGGAGGCTTTTCTTCTAGAAGTATGTTGAAACCTGAGGGCATGGTTTCCCTGGAGCAGCTCGAGCCGTGGCAGCTCGCAGCGTCCCTGGTGCTCCTTGCCTTGTCGGTGCCACTGAGATACAGCAGCTGACAAAGCCGTAACTGGGGCACGGCCGAAAAACGAGGTGACTTCAGCAGCAGAAAGCAATTTTAAATATAAACCTGTCTTTTAGAGGATCCAGCCTTAAATTAATCTGATGCACTCAAAGTGGCCTTGAAGGCGGCTGTTTCCCCAGGAGATGTTTCTTCATGTAATTTTGGTAGCGCAAGCGATCAGTCGTGGTAGGAGCAGACAGATTTGGGGCGCTGACCCCCTGTGAGCGCTCAGTGGTGCCTCTTTGCAGTGATATTGCTGGTGTGAGCAGTAATAGATCCTGGGAGAGCAATCAGCTATTTACAACTGGTATCACGACAGCAGCAAGCCAGCAGAAGTCAGGCAGACTTTATGGGAGGTTGGATTAGATGATCTCTAAGGTCCCTTCCAACCTAAGTCATTCTGTGAGTCTGTGATTCCATTTTTTTTTTTAAATGTCTGCCTTGAGTGTCATCTCCAAAGGCCAGGAAGGTCGCAGGTCTGACAGACCAAAGCAGAAGATCCCCCAAAAGCAGAGAGTTTTACGCCAAACACGGGGTAATTTCTCAGCTACAGGAGCTGCTAAGACAGTTCTTTTAAGTTGTGTGCTTGTTTTATTTGACTTTCTTTTGTCAAAGGCATGTCTCCTGCACTAACCAAACACCGTAGGAACCTCTGCATTTGGGGAGTAGAGCACACTTGATATTTTTATTCAGTAGTTGGTGTTTGGTTTTTGTTTTGTTTTGTTTTCTTCACAGTATTGTATCAGATCTGTTTAATATTATCTTAGTGAGCTGGGTGATTTCTGTGTTTGTTTTTTTTTTTATTTGAGAGGTGGGTCAGTAACATAATTATAATTTCTCCAAATACCTCCTCCAAAACTGAAGAAAGTTTCTGGTTCTGATGCCTGCATCTTGAGGGAATACCTGGATTTCCAGCATTTCCATTTTATGAGGTGGGGTAAGAGCCCTTGGGAATTCCAGAATACCTCTGGGTTCCTGTTATTTTAAGTGACTTCTCATGAATTTCATCATGGAAACAAAATTCCAGTTACATGTAATCTGCAGCATGGTTCAGATCCTCCTACTGTTGCAGGACTTCAGCTGTCAGGTTGTTGCTCTGCTGTGACTCTTTCATGTTTATACAAGTCAGTGCTTTCGTGCTTTTCCTCTAGTTTACTTTTAGGTTCCCATCTACACTATTAAAGTTCTCCGTAGTGGATTCTGCCCTTGATATGGGAATTTGTCCTTTTTCTTCCTCTCTGAAGATGAGTCTTCCTCTCTGCCTCTTTCCTGTTAAAAAATCAGGGTTGCTTTGCAACAGCAGCACCACCGTGTGTTCCTCTGCAGTCAGCTGTGCACAGAGCCACTTGCAGCTTCCAGACCTCTCCCGACCCACTGGAAACCACCTGGAGTTAAGGGTCATGAGAACCAGTTGCTCTGGGACTTCTTTAGTAGTTATCTTCATATATTTTTGATTTATTCATGCCAGGTTTTCTTGCCTGCGTCTGACTCTTGCATTTTGACTATCCTGTTCAAGTCTGATAGTGTATAAAGGTGAGCTGGCACAAACGAGTGGCTGTTGGCTTTTCTAGTCCTTGAAGGGAGGATTGTGTTGTTCAAGTTTAAATAAATCATCCAGATCTGCGCCTGTATAATTTGAGCTGCATTTTGCCCTGAGAATTCTTCAGTTAAGGAGTAGCACCATCAGCTCCTGTTTCAGGAAGGTTTCTTTGAAAAAAAACCCCCCACAAATTGCTGTAAGAGCCACTAAATTATAACATAAGCATAATGACATAGGTGCTTCATAAATCATTAAATTATAACCAGCTGTTATTAAAACTCACCCACACAAACAAAGCTAAGAAAACATGTAAAGGAAACTGTGATTATCCACAAAATGCAGCTGAAAGCTGAAATAAAAGGAAAAAAAACGGAGACAAAGCAATCTGCTCACTGGTAGCAGGGCCCTGGGTGTGACCGCAAGAGGAGCAGTGCACGAGAGCCGTGCGTACGAGCTGTTTGGTGCAGAAGTGACGGCCTGTGACCTTGATTTATGCCGTTAGTCTGAATTGTCTTTCTGTCCTGGATTTTGTACCCTGTGCTTCTCTCAGGACCGGTGCTTCTCTCTCCCCATCTTTGCAGGTGCTGCTGTTATCCCTGACAAGCGACTGGCCTGTTCGGGATCTCTGGAGCCTGCATCCCTACGAATCTGCCTGCTGTGATCATTTTAGCACTCGCCGCAGGCGTCCCCAAGGAAGGGAGGAATTGTGCCAGCAGACGCAGGGAGGCTGGAGAGGGCACCAAGGGGGGTCTGAAGTGATGGTGCTTGGTCCCTGCCCCAGCCCCTGGGCAAGAGGGGAGCCCCTTCCCTTCCCTCAGGCGAGGGGCCACTGCACAGGTGCTTCGGCCGCCAGCAGCACGGCGCGGGGATGGCTCTCGGCGCAGGTCCCGGGGTTGAGCTGAGGGTGACAGAAAGTTGTCCCATTCTCTCCAGAAACCTTGGCCAACCTGCGAGGGAGAAGAAGGGGAGCTGCTGTGGTAAGTGAGAGGTGATCTGTCTGGCAGCAGGGGGTGTTTCTACGTTGGATTGATTGAATTATGTGTGTTTTGTGAGGGGAGAGAGAATTCAGGGTGTTCTCAGCTGGATGCAGGATGAGTTGCCCTTTGATTAGAAATCAGCCTTAATGGTTTCTTCTGGAAAAGCTTTACAGACTCAGAGGTTTCTGGATTCGCTGGTGTATTAACCACAAACAAATCATAAGAGATATGAAGTCTGTGATAGCCAGAAGAAATATAATGTTGTTTCTCTTAACTCCAGAATCCCAGTCTTGGTAACACCACAGAAACATGTTTTTATTTTCAAAAGGTGGGAAAAACGTGCTCTTCGAGGTCTGTCCAAACACTGCTCCCATCTCTGGACACAAGAGGAGTTTCTGGTGGTGGAAGTACAGTCTCATATCCCAGCTCTTCCAGAAGATGTCTTTGTTTTGGTGTTATCCCGAGGGCCTGGATCTTGGGGACAGACTTGATGCAGGGATGGGCACCCAGGCACATGTAATTTTTTCCCAGCCAGTGTAGTGCTGTCTGTGACCCTTGAGCAAAGGCAGAGAAATCTGAATCTTCTATATTTGAACTTCAGGTCACGAACACAGTAAATGAGAGATTTTGTGACATCTTTTGACCTTTTCTTCCACTGACGTGACCTACTTATTCCACAAACTCCAAATTATCTGCCTGCCTGCTTCCCTTTAGAATATCCTCCAGTATCACAGATACCATCTATTTTCTCTTGGGGTGGTCTTATTGATACAAATGTAACTAAATTTTAGAGCAGTTGTTCTCAATTGGTTTTTTTTTTTTTCAAGGCTGCTGCCTATATTTTGGACTTGGAGAAGGACTGATGTACTTGAAAGCTTATTGATTTTTCCCAGCTAGACTAGTGAGTCTGATAACATAGGTCTGCCTACAGACCTTATTTTCGTCATATCCTTGGATACATCAGCAATACTGTTTTGTTATTTATTCCAGCGTAATTTATGGCTGTCAGTGTTACGCAAATATTCCAGCAATAACTAGTATTGATATGAAGAGTTATGCTGGCCTGTCAGCAATGTTCCTAAACTTCATCGGGGAAAAATAAACACAAAAAATCTCAGGCCACTGATGTGTTGGAAGAGACTGCAATACAAATGCACCTTGTCATTCTGAAGTTGGCGTGTTACAGTCATTTGTTCATTCTGGGTTGAATCTTTCTTTTTTTAATTCCTGAGTGTTCCTAAATCAGCGAAATCCTGTGTTCACGGGCATTTTTCTCCCTGTTAGTGGAGTTCCAGGGCAGTTTGCGGTTTCCCAGCGCTGCCGTAGGGAGTTGGACAGTCCAAAAGCAGACACTCGAGTCTTGTCACGGCATCCGTAGAAGGGCTGGTGCTGAGGGCAGGGCACGGTGGCAGTCGTTAACGTTGAACTGTTAAATGAGACACTTGGACTGAGGTAACTGAGTTTCTGGCAGCTGGAAGCCATGGGAGTGACAGATCCAAGTACCAAAACGTTACCTGCCCATCTGCAGCTGTGTCTCACTGGCAGCGCTGGCCTCTTTCCTCGTGCTGACTGGGAGAAGATGGTGGATCTGGGCATAGAGAGACCAGCAGCTCCTCTCCCGGGGGCAGAGGACATGCCCCGTATGTCTGCAGAGCAGAGACATCCCTGAGCTGCTGCTCAGTGATGGCTGAGACTGGCAAGTGCATTTCTCTCGTGCATCCCTCGTGGGAGAGACAGCAGGAAAGCAAGCGCGTGCTCCTCGCTCTTTGTGTGGATCGCCTCAGTCGGGCACGAAGGACACTGCTCTCCCTGCAGCATGGCCTGGGAGCAATGCTGAGGTGACATTTCAACCTGCACGGCTCCCACCAAAGCTCCTGAGGTCCCTTGTGAGGCCGGTGCTTCTTTCTTTTTGGAGAATAATGTGAGTAAACTAGAAAGGAGAAACCCAGAAGGGGCTGAGCTTGTGAAACCCCTGCTAGTGCTCGGGGTGACATGAGCTACCGGGCTTCCGTGGGAGGAAACCGCGGTCACTGCTGTGCTGGTAATCGGATTCCTGCCAGGAAAAAATAGCAAGTGGGCAGGTCACTCGGGCCGCCAGCGCAGCAGCTCTGTGCCAAGCACCAAATACAGGTTACGTGTGCAGCCTGGGAGGGCCTGCCGGCCTGGATCACGTCTTCTGCAGGTGTTGGCGTAACTTCCCCTCCCTGGAGTTGTTTCCGTTTACGTGAAGATCTATAGACCCGTGTGGCTGGTAAGGAGCAGGGATTAACTTTTCCTTAAATATCACAGCACAAAAACAAAAGCCTGGGGGATAAGTGGAAGAAGTCAACCCTCAAGATTTGTTCCCCCCCTCCCTTTGAAATCAAAAGATGTGGCTTTTTTATTTTTGGAAAGATATACTTATGTAATTTGTCCTCATTTTGCTTAGTAACCAGCACAGCTCAGCCAGCACTGAATGGTTGGCTGCAGTTACCCTGTGTAATATTATTTGTGGCTCTTTTTGAGAAAGGACTCATTTGTCTTAGCCCACAAGCCTTATTTTAGATAATCAAAAGCCCCATTTTTAAATGCAACAGTGATTTTAAAGGTAGTTATTCATGATGGGAACTTAAAGCAAAGCCTCTGAGTTGCCAGGAGACCTGTTAAAATTACGAGGCAGTTTACCAGCATCTCAGTAAGGACATATTTCAGAGGGACGGGTTTTGTTCTTCTCCATGTGCTGTTCAGACAACTCCAGTGAGGCTGAATCATCTTGTGTCCTACATCTGCCACCGCTCTAGGGCTGCACCTGCCAGTTCTGAAAGCCCACGTTCTGAAGAAGTGTTCAAAGCAGAAGTGGGTTCAGCAAATCCGCACCCTTCCAACACTAAAAGTAAGGGATGGAGCCACACTTGTGCTCTTTTTGCTTGTCGTGAAGTGCTGGTCTGTCATTGCTTAAGTGCACAAGTGATCCTCAGAGAAAATTGTGCCGCTCCAAGAAAAGACGCCAAGAATCATAGAATGTTTTGGGATGGAAGGGATGTTGAAAGGTCATCTAGTCCAACCCCCTGCAATGAGCAGGAGCATCTTTGGCTAGATCACATCACCCAGAGCCCCATCTAACCCGACTTTGAATGTTTCCAAGGATGGGGCTTCTACCCCCTTCCTGGGCAAGCTGCTTCAGTGTTTCACCACCCTCTAAAAAATCTCTTGCTGCTAACGCAGTACCACAGTTGCTTGTCAGTGCCCTGCCCCGGGCTTCATTGTCGGGAGCTGGAGCCCCACCACGAGCTGCACCAGGGTCACTGAGCCCGAGCGCTGCCTGCGGGGGCAGGCAGGGCCTCCTCTGTCCCTCTCGGGTCCGTCCGTGCCATCGGTGCCGCTCAGGTCTGTGCGTGGGCGTTTGAGCAAAGCTCTGCATCTTCAGCTGTGCGTCGCGGCCGCATTGCGGGTAAACGTGAAATGACTCACTCACCTATTTAAGGGACCTTATTTAACATTACCTGATGCCTCTAAATGCACTGCAGAGGGCTTCTAAAGGTTTGACAAAACGGCTGCTTGTCACTTGAATGCTTGATTTGAGGGCCAGGTGATGATTTGAGAATCAAAAGGGGTTTCCGCAAAAAAAATTCACACCTGAGTGCGATTTCAGAAACGCAAACCCTAGCTTTTGTGAAAATTACAAAAATCATGGAAACTGGCTAACGTGAACCCAGGGAGAGTGGGGAAAGCTGAACTCCACTATTGCCAAGCAGTGCTTGTGGCTTAAAGCTGCCCTAGTGAGTGCTGCTGCGGGCAGCACTGAGAGCTTATGTTGTAGCACCCTTTAGCTCCCTAGTTTGTGCTTTTCACATTATACCACTTCCTGGCATTTAGAGGGAAGGGTGCTGACCCCTTTTGGCCGCCTGTCAGGACTTGGGAAACAAGGATGCAAGTTGCTCACTTGTTTCTGTTTCTGTACGCAAAGCCACAGGCCTGAAGTGTTCGAGCTACCCAGGAGCTCGGCTCAGTAAGTCCTAAGAGACCCCTCTATCTTACATCTCTTAACAAAGAGCAGGAGCCCCTCTGGAAAGTGTTTCTCAGGCTCCTAAAAGCCGCAGTAAGAGTCGATGCTTCTCCTGCAGGTACGAGCATCCACAAAGCCCAGCTTGCTCTGGCCATGGCTGGCGTGTCAAGGCATTACTGCATTTCAAGGAAAGGTGTCAATAAGTAGCATGTCCCGACGCTTGAGGTAAGAATTGATCTTTTAAGAGATTTCTAATAGCCTGTGAATCTTTTAATTTGAAAAGCTGCAATGGTGAAGTAATGCATAGCTTTTAGAGGTATTAAAAGGAATCTAAAAGCAATTTGAACAGCTAGATGATCAATTGCGTGTGTTTTCTTAATGTAGCTGCCCAGAATTTCCTACAGCACAGGGAAGGAAAAGGCTGAATCACTTGTTTGTCTGGTTGTCACCTCAGTTGCTAGCACAGAGGAGGGTCAATTCCAAGCAGCAAGTGATTGCATTCAGGCTTAAAAGCATTCTGTTTAAAGAGAGCTTCAAAATCCCCATATTTGCAATTTTCTGATTTTTTTTTTTTTTATTAAAACCAATTTTGAGTAAAGGCAGTAATATTCTCAATGAAACCAAGACACATTTTAAAAGTTTTGAAGTTACAAAGCAATTTAGTCACTAAGAAATAACTTCTGTCATGAAGTTGTAGTCAGAATATTGTAATTATTTTCCCTTTAGTATTACACACAGATCTCGTACTGGTGCAGTAACTCTCCCATGCGTGTAGATTTTAAATAGTTTTCTTTAAAAATAATGTAACATTTTATAAAATGGTATGTTATTTAAATATTTTAATATCTAACTATAATGCATGGATAATGTAACATTAAAGATCTATGTTTACCAATAAGATTTTTATAAACATTATTTCTATTGATTATACCATAGTAAGCATTTTAGTATTGACATATTTGTAATTCAAAAAGAATCTTCACAAAAAGTTTTTCATTTTTAAACCTCTTTTGACAATGAACAGGGCCTTAATCAGAAAGGAGTCATGACTACAGCTCGGGGTTCTTTGCAGAATGAAAATAGGCATCATCTCGCCAGTGTCTCCTACGTTCTGAAATTTTCAAATACGAGAAAAGTAACCGGCCATTAGTTTAACATGAGCAGCCAGTGGGTGAACTCCATGGCAAGACGTGGTCAGTTTGTTAGAAAACCACTGAAATCTGTGAGACTGAACAAAGAGAGGAGCTAAATTGTTAATTTGCCAGCTGGTTGCTAGAAATATCAAGAGCCACTTTTGTGGAAAAATCTTAGTTGTACTACACACACACACACACACACACACGAACCCCCCGATGGGGAAAACTCCTGAGAACTAGATCCAGAAATCGTTTGTGTCTAAGCAAAATAACAAATCATCTTCCTGAGGGAGGGCAAGCTGAGAGGGGCTCCCCGGAGCTAAACATCAGACATGACACGAACACAGAAGATGTTGGGTTCTGGGAATTGCGGGACTGAAAATCGGACAACTCCTGTCCATCCGGACTGCAGCTCCTCACTTGGCTGTCTCAGCTGGGTCAGTGGCCCTGTCCTAAAAACACCCATTTCTCTCCAACACCTAGACATGGAGTCTGGGACAAACACTTCAGCAATCGCAGGATATCTCAAGCTGGAAGGGACCCCTAGGGACCAAGTCCGACTCGGCGAGTGCCTGGCTTGTACGTACCTGAACTTCAGTGAAGCAGGTCCCAGCGAGCATGAGGGAGAGCTGTGCTCGTAGCTGCTGTACGCTGAGGACACGGCGGGCACCCGTCACTTGCTGCCTTTGCCACAACGTGTCTCCTGCCAACGATGAGTTTTGTCGGCAGCAGATGAGCCAGCCAGCCCCGCCACAGGTACATGTCAAGGAGTCCTCTGCAGGCTATTCCAGACTGGCCCTTTGACATTGGTCTGAGTTTTAGATTAGACAGAAAAGTACCTTTACGTACTCCCAGCTGAATACTTGTTAATACCTTAGAAAACTGCAGTTCTGGAGTGTTTTTAGCACTAGTGGCTCTATATGACTCAATTCTACCACTTCACAGCTGCAGTTTATGAAGAGATGGTTCCAAGTCAGTAGTGCTTGGCAAATTTATTTTTTGTAGTAGCAAAGACTGAAATGGAGGGCATGGAGCTAATGCATCCATTTGTTTTGTCATACAACCATCTTACTGTCTCTTCTAAGCTAATGGGAACTATCCATATGACAGATATTCCCTTCCAGAGATCAATACAAAAATAAATGCTGTTCTAGATGGAAAGCTGCATTCACCAGCACTTGAACTGCACTCTGTGCTGTTTCCAGTAAAACTAGATATTGAGACATTTGCAACCATATGGTCTGTCATTTATACGAAGTGTCGACTTTCCCATACAAAAATCTCCACTATCTAGGTTTCTAATGACTAAATACACTACTTCATTAGTCAGTTATGCTTTCATGCTTTTCCCCTTAAGAACAGAAGCCTGTCTTTTCTAAACCTCCCTAAGTCAGTCACTCCTATTTCATGTGGGTTTAATTCTGTGTTTAAAGGGAAGGATGCAGAGTGTTACAGCCAAGATGAACTGGAGCGGTGTGATGTCACGGCACGTTGACTCGCTGTCCCAGTCACTTTGGGCCAGCAGCATGGTCAGAGGCAGAGATGGCAAAGCAGGGGGGCAGGGCAGCAGAAAACTACTTCCAAAGGAACCCGACTCAGGAGAGATAAAATAGCAGCAACTGTTACCTGATCAACCGCCGTGTGAAAACAAGCGCACGGCAGGAGCTGGTGCGGCACTGGACCTTGGCAGCCAAGTTCACGTCCACAAAGCACGACACAGGATTGCAGGAACTCCGATCCCGAGGACGGCTGTGTATTCCCACCGGATCAGCCCTCCAGCTCTGGGCTCGGGTTCTGAGACTTACAGGCACGTACAGACCTGTACCTTGGCTCTATTTGTGTAACGTCCTAAGCAGGTCCCACGCCCTGGAACTGTAAATGGCATCGCATCAAGGGACAAGGGGAAGCTTACAGAAAGTAGGATGGGTCTTCTGAGAAGTTGACATCTTCATTAATGTATTTCAGTCAAATATCCAATTGTAACATCACACTGATTTAAATAAATTTCATTTAATGATTTTTGGCCGTGCATATTTTGAAGCTAATGCTTCTAAAATTAGATGTTTCTTGCAAAATTTAGCCATCACCACCAGTAACTGATTGTAGTCTGAACTGAGACTGGCCTATTATTCTTCTTAGCATTTACATCATTTTGTACATGCACAATTAGGACTCTGGAGATTTGTTCCTGTACATATTTTTTTGAGTTAATAAATTGAATTAATCAACATTTGCTATGGAATCTGGTTGATCTGGCCAAAGTTCTATAGAAATATGACAGTGATCCTAACTAACCACAAATACGGATTTTGCGAGTAAGAAGTATGGAAACAGTTTCTCGACATTTTTGGGTGATTTTCACTTGAAGAATCATAAAAACTGTGGCAAACCAAATTTAGAAAACACACACACCAACGGCACAAAACTAAGATATAAAAGCCATTTATTCAAAAAAATGTGGTGGTGTCAAATCACATACACAAGCCGATATTGAGCTACAAACACAGACCAAACAGTTCTATAAACAGAAATTGGAGTGTTCATATACCATAGTACCTGAAAAAGACCGTTAATAAAAAGGAGTCCATATGTGTTTCATTTCACTTTTTCTATATGGCTCCTCGCTCAATGTCTTTGCCTAAGTTAGTGTACAATGAGCCAGAGGTAGAGTCCCAAGTAAAGCATCTAATGCCTCAGGGCTCCATTAAAAACCTTTATTCTTCTAAACAAAAGGAAAGCCTAGCCTATAGTTTTCTGTATGACACTGAAGTAAAGCCTCTTTGCTTGAACAGTGCGGCATTCCCAAGCGCATTTGGCATTAACCTCGACTGAGACTGTGCTTTGTTGAACCGTCTCAATTCTCCTCCCCTTCAGACTCCGACTCTAGAAGAGAAGAAAGTAAAACACCTCAGGTAGGTTGCACAAGGGCGGCGATGTGAGCAATTCTGTAACAGCAACGAGATACCCTTCCAAGATTCAAATGAAGATTTCTCTCACAGCTGGGACTTCCCAGGAAAGGTCGGTGGATTAAACAGCAAGAAACACGCAGCTTCAGGAGATGAAGATCTACTCTGCTGCCCTCCGTGGTGGAGCTCTTCAATTACAGATCCGTCTCCAGAATTTTAACCGGATCACTGAGTGATTCCAGTCCTCAGCTGCAGAGCCAAGCAATGTGCACCTGAGCTGGGTTTAATAAAAGGATTGGCATTATTTGCTCACTCTTCTAATCTCTCTGAGTGGGCTGTACTGCTGTCACCCAGGAAGCAGCCTTTAAACTACTTGCTCTGCAAATACCAATAATCATCATCACCCAGCCTTTAGGTGGTGTTACCCTACAGCAGGTTTGAAATCCATGCAAACAAAATTTTTTATGATTTGTCTACCCTAAGGTAAGAGTAATTTCAAAGTAGATGGGAGGACAAGTATGAAAAGTAAAAGTAATTAAAAAGTAGGAATATACACAGTGGTTTTGCCACCTACAGCTACTTTGCATCATCATATATTTCTCTCTGTGTTCACCTGACAGGAAAGGGCTCAGTGCCAACAAATATTACACATTAGATCAGACTTCTCAGGGCAACCACGGTCTGCGTGTTCTTACAGTAACACGTTGTCTCCATTTGCACTGGACTTTGTAATTAGGACATCTGGCAGAGGGGACATGCAGGAAAGGAAACAAAAAAAAGAGCAACAGAAGGGCCTACAGGCAGGAGATTAAAAGGAGAAAAAAAATGTTTAATTAGATCAAGACTGCTAGTCCAAAGTCTCAAGTGTGAAAGTATTTTCCTAAACAGAACATGAGAAAAACAAAGTTAAGTACTAAAGAAACTAGTTCCCCGCCTCAATAACTGTTTTAAAGCAGTAAATAGACACCACATAACGTCATCATTCAGCTAAAAGCAATTTTGACTGCAGGGGCACAGGCAGGCTCATGCTGGTTCGTGTTGCCAGTGCTGGGTACTTCACGCTGTCATCAGCGCGGCACTGCCTCTCCGGCAGAAGCTGAAAGGATTTACCTACAGACGAGTGGCACCTGATGACTTTAAGGACCTTCTAAGAACACCACAAGCATTAAGAAACAGCACCAAGTATTGTTACGCTTGGGCATGGCTGGAAACAATGCAGAGCAGCCATGTCTGCTCTTTTCTATCCTAAGTCTGTAAACTTCATATGCCTGCTACAACTAAAATCTGAAATAATAACTTTGATTTGAGACTACTATAGTTCTTTAAATGAACCCATACCTTCTTCAGCGTTTTGCAGCCACTCCACAAATTTCTTCATCTGGTCAAGGAAAACACTTTTGCCTTTAGCAACGTGCGCTTCTTTATACCACTTGAGGATAGCTTCTTCACTCAGAACATCCGCTGAAATACAGAGCAGTGTTTGTAAAAAATCAAGGTACTCATTAGAGGCTAGAAAATTTTAAACGTGAAAGAAAGATTGTTTTAAAGGCAGCGTAAAATAAGTTAATATGATTGGAATGGAACAAGCTTTGCATGAACTATATTAGGCTACAACTATAGAATATCTGATGCATATAAGGGATTCCAGATGTAATAAAATGTGTAATGTGTTAGGCTTAAAGAACCCAATATTGTGCTTCTGTAAAGCACAGTTCTCCATTCATCTGCTTTAAATACACCACCTAAGATGCTTGGGGAGGGCGTGGAAACCCCACAGATGAAAGTAAGAACAAAAAAACCCCAGCAGGCTGCACATCTTAGAAGGTGCCATAATTAGAAATACCATGCTGCCGAGGTCAGGGCTTTTGCTTGCTGCTGGATCACAGAACTGTGCGCAGTTCTAGAAAGCTGAAATGACAGATGCCTCCTGACTCAACAGTTTAAAAGCAGGGACGTTTTACAATCAATTTTCCCCTAAAGGTTTTAGCTAGTAAGTTTTAAGGTCACTGTTCAGACGACCCGTTTTAAGGGACCAGCTCAGATGGACAGTGCAGCTGACACTTCTCTGTCAAGCATCAAGAACAAAACAGCTGTCAGCGAGGGACTGTGAGGCTGAGCACGAATCAGATTACAGAAATCCCAATAAACAGCGAGGACACACTTCTTGTTTCCAATAGATGCAAATTTAGGTCCAGCAACAGACCTCTAGCCCCAGGAACAAGGCTCCTGCGATCCAGCCAAGCCAAATATCTCAGTAATTGATGGCTGTGAAGGCAAAATCTGGGATACACAATGGCATTTTTGCCGTTATGTAATGCAAGAGGCAAGAAAAAAAAAAATCACAAAAGGACAACAAAAAACGAAACTATATTTTTTCGATAAAAATACTAAAGAGAGCTTTCTACATCATTAAAATTCCCATTCTTTTTGTCTCTGAACAAACTACCCTCCCCTGTTCTGCAAAATCAACACATTTCTGTCGAGTCCTTCGCTGCTTCCTTGAGCTCCCTGGCGCCGTCCCACACATTTTGCATTCGCTTGTCAAAGCGCCAACCCTGACCATCATCTCCTGCTTCAGCCTAAAGGTTAGAGCAGATGTGGCAGGGAAGGGAAGGTGGCAAACTGAAATAAATGACACCAAAACCCCAAAGCATCTGATCAAATGAGGCAGAGTAGACACATTTCACATATGCTGTTGAATAATAAACACATGGAAGCAACTAGGGATAGATTTGAACTTCCTCAAAACTATCCCAAAACATCCAACAGTAACTGATTATGAAACTTTCCCTGAAAATTTGGAATTTAGTGAGCGTGTGTGACTGGAAGTTACTTTGTCTCCCAGACGCTTTCCCAAAATAGAACCTCTTCTGCAGTTTGCTGCAGCTGACAGCAAACTGAAAACACAGTAAAACAGGGCCGCGCTGGCTCTGGGCTTTTTTCAGTACATATAAAGTTACATGTAGCGAACGCTACAAGCAGCACATTAAGCTGTATCTTCCCTAAATCACAACCCACCACAACGAACGATTTCTCCGACGCAACAGAAACACTGGAGCTAAGGAAGAGGTTTCAAACACGTTGCATTGAATAGCTGCCAGCAGTCTTTAGCAGCTGCTCAAAGATATTTACAGCGTCTAACAAACCAGGATTTTCCTTTAGCGAAGGTGGAAATATCTCACACGGACTCTCATGAAACTGCAGTTCACCTCTGCATGTCAGAAGCTTATGTTCAGCCCAGAGTCCTGAAGTGCACACAACTACACCTGCAGAATTACTTTGGGTGTGACATGTATTATGATCCTTAGGGACCGAATGAAGATCCTGAGATTAAAAAGAATTTTTGTAAAACAGTGGAAAACCTGCTCCCCAGCTCAGGCTCGCCCTTGGGGCACTGCAGACCTGTAAAAACACAAAGTTGCTGTGTAGAAGATGCTGCAGAAGCCCGTTTCTGCGTTACAGTCAATATTATAACTCTGTACAAGGAAATGCCTACAGGCAAACACGTATCTCAGTTCAGGAGTAATAGGATTTCAGTTTAGTTTTTTTGAATTGCAGACGGTAACCTCAATAGCTTTGTTGCCAAAGAGGAAGGGGAAAATCCTCCCTCCCTTCCCAAACCTGCTAATGGCATCATCCAGTGTCACAAGGTGCCTCGAAGATTAAAACATTCTCAGGTAAGGTGGATGGAAAATTTGCCTGTATAAAACTATCAATCTCCTATACTAACCCAGAGCAAAAGGCACTCAACTACAAAAAGGACAACGGCAACTCTCGTTTCTGAGCAATGTTATTTGCAACACATTCATGCCTCCAGTGCTCGTAAGAGATGATATTCTCTTGTCAGCACAGAGATGCTCAATTAAGCGATCATGCAGGACAGGGTGTAGTTAACAGTACCTCCAGGTTGCTTTGAAGCAATGGGAACACTGCAGGGGGACGGGAGGAGGAAGGGAATGATTCATTTTGTATATATATATATAGTTATTCCTCATTAAAATTGATAATGGATATATTTTAATGGCTAAGCTGAATATGGTGGTTTGTGGGCGTGTGCACATCATTTTCTCAGCAGTCCCAGGCGATGCTGGCCCCAGAGAGCTGGATTTCCTGCAGGTGCAGCCAAGTGCCACTCAAACCGCTCACGGCCAGAGCCTCCAGGGACGTTCCTCATCAGAGGGAGAAGCTGCAGAGCAGAGAGACCGAAGAGCCGGTGTCTTTACTGCAGGGTTAACCGGAAAGTTACTGGAGCTTCAGGTCTTGGCTTTGTACTAAATCACCCAGTTCAAGTGAAATTTTGCTTTCAACTCAAACTGCACAGCCAGCAGCAGTGAAGGGAAAAGCACACCCTGGTGGGCAGCTGCCACCACAGTCAATCCATCTGCAGCGCTCAGCTCCGTGGCAGCTAACTCCGGCGGGAGGCCAGCACCTTAAGGCAAGGGCTCTTTCAACACAAGAAATGTCACTCGCACTACAGTTATGGTCATTAGGGTATTGTGGGGTTTTTTTTGCTGGGAAAATTTTGTATCCAGCACCAAAATAAAGTATTTGAATAATGAAGATATTTAAAGATAACTGTGTTCCATCAGAAAGAAAACTTGTGTATCGAGTAGAACTTGAAGATTCAGTTCTTGTACGTGCAGGGTTCCTGCAGCGTTTCAGAAGACAGTTTGCGCTGTTGGTTTCAGCATCTCTGTACGGCAGAAGAGTATCTCTGAGGCCTAATTACAATCCTGCAAACCAGAGTACTGCTACACATGTACTTGTGACTTCACAGAATCATACAATGGTTCGGGTTGGGAGGGACCTCCAAGATGATACAGTTCCAAGCCCCTGCCATAGCAGGGACATCTCCCGCTAGACCAGGTTGCTCAGTGCTCCATCCAGCCTGGCCTGGAACACTGCCAGGGATGGGGCACCCACAGCCTCCCCGGGCAACCTGTGCCAGTGCCTCACCACCCCCAGGGTACAGAACTTCCTCCTTAGATCTAGTCTAAACCTGCGCTCTTCCAGCTTCCACCACTGTCCAAATCCTTCTCCTCAGGGCTGCTCTCAATCCACTCACACCCAGCCTGGATTTGTGCTTGGGGTTGCCCTGACCCAGGTGCAGGACCTTGCACTTGGCCTTGTTGAACCCTTGTTGAACGTCACGAGGCTGGCCTGGGCCCACCTCTCAAGCCTGTCAAGGTCCCTCTGGGTGACATCCCTGCCCTCCAGCGTGTCGACCACACCACACAACTTTGTGTCGTTGGCAGACTTGCTGAGGGTACACTCGATGCCACTGTCCATGTTGCTGATCAAGATGTTAAATAGTGCCAGTGCCTGAGAGATACCACTTGTCACTAGTCTCCACTTGGATATTGACCCATTGACCACAACCTTTTGATTTATTTAATTTTTTTCAGTATTTTGAAAATGTTATTTTGAATTCTAATGTAAAAGTACACTGAGGCTTTGTGCCTGCCAAGGGTGCTGTTCAAAGGGTGAAATTCTGACCCTCCTGAAAGGAGCAGTTATTAATTTCAATAACGTTAAGATTTGACGTTTGAAATTTCCAGGTTGGACACAAACTAAAAGAAATGAGATTCTGCAAGTAAATATGATATATAGCATGTGTAATCCAGTAACAATGCTTACTTTACCCACAGTTAAGGGACATAACTGCAAGATGGAATGGATGGAAAAACAACATACATCTTCCAGCACCCACACAACTGCCAAGAAATCTGACAAACTTATTAAGCGTCACTCAGGAGAATTCAGTAATTCATATTCTGCAACTTGTTTTTATGTTATCGGTCAGAATGCAGCTGGCAGATTTACAACTGCACTGTCCAGCTTATTCTTCTCTGTACTGTACCAGGAACACAGATACTACAATGTCAACAAGCTTTACCTGACTAGAGGACTGTTTTTGCAGATTATACCTACAAGCTGGTAAGAAGTTGCTACCATGCAAGGGAAAACAGGGTTTGGGCTTTCATTCATGAAGTGTGGATATTCCTCCTCCTTTGGAAACAGAATAGAAATAACAACACAAGTTTTCCAGATCTTCTAGGTGCTAACGAGCCCCACTGTTCCTGTTAATAAGTTTAGGTATTTCCAGGTAATTCCCAGGAAAGTAACCCAAGGGCTATTTAACGATGGAGATATGGGAGGGATTTAAATGCAAGATGTTGGATGTGCTGATGAGAGCAGTTCTAAAACTAAATTTGTCAAAGCATGAGTGGTGCTTGGTGCCTGTTGTCACTGATAATTATCGTGGTGCCCAGGAAGCACTCCCTCGTAATGAGGAACAAGCAATAAGCTGTGCACATTCATGCCGCTAGATAGCTGCACTTCAGACTGCCCATCCACAGATACTTTAGATGCCTTGATTTGTCACTAGAAAAAGTTCTTTAGGTACCCTGAAGCCTCTCCAGATCCTGTGCAGGTTACATCTGAAGCACAACCGAAAGGTGTCCACTGTCCCCTCGCCACATAGCCAGTAATAGCTCTGGGGGCTGTTTTCCTTCACTACCAGGGAACAGAAAATACATTGTCTTCAGCAACTTTCCTACAATAAAGTGTACGTCTCTGAAAGGACTCGATGGCTCGTTTGTAGTAGATAGGTGTGAACTGAGGAGAAAGAGAGGGCAAGCTCTACCAGCACTGAGACAAAGCACAGGCAGGCAGCACGGCTCCCGGCACGCCAAAGCCAGGGCCCCTTAAAGCTCGATAACAACACCTGGGAGAAACAGGAACTCAGAGGACTTGCGCTCCCAGAATTTGCCCTGACACAGCAGCGCATTCTCACCTACAGACACTATTTCACTGCAAAGCTGCCTGAAATAGATGGGGCTGATGACTTCCCCCTGTGCCCAGCAGGACCCCACGGCTGGGGAA
>NW_009731067.1:28040-36028 GCF_000703405.1 Apaloderma vittatum
CACAGGGCAGATCCAGCTGCAGCCTCAGCGGGGCCAGGAAGGGCTGGCAGCTGTGTCACCACACGCCTGGGTCAGATGGCAGGGGGGTGAGTGCTCCGGCACGCCTGCCCAGGATATTCCAGGCAGGAATACGGACATGGACTATTGCACGTGCTGGATATGCTGAACTCGTGGCTGCCACCAACAGGCCACGCAGCAGGCTCCAAACACTCTTCTAGACATGTGAATCGCAAATATTGTGTTACTTGTAATGCCGAGGGTAAAGTCTTCTCACCCTGCCCAACAATCCTGCCCAAGGACCTCTCCAGCGTCAGAACGAGAGCATGCAGGGTGAGCAGAGTGGATGGGAACTGGGTTCTTGGAGAATGTGAAGTTTAACCTATAATTCAGTGATGTCTTTTCTTTTTTAAAAGAATATTTTGGAATGTCAGAGTTGCTCTTGCGGGCTAACAAAACAATAAATTTACAAAAATTTTGAAGAGAATCCTACACAAGACTATTTCTGGTTTAATCATCACTGATGGTCTGAGTAGAAAGCAGTCACAGCGCTCATTCACCATGTCCAAAGTGAGTTTTCCATTCCAAAGAAAACTGAATGAAGTGCTTGCTGCAGGTTGCAGTTTCCAGTCTGTAATCAGTCATTAACAGTGATTACATTGAAGAATGAGGGCAGAGGGACAAGGTGTTTTGCTTTTTCATTTTATCATTGAGACCACACTTTACAGACACAAGGATGGAAATAAATCCACACGCTTCACTTACTTCTGCCTTTGGAAGCAATGAAATTATTTTGACAGTCTGAACTTGTTTGCCTTGAACATGTACCTGGACACAACAGGGTGAACAAAAATCAATATTGGGTTTCTACTCCCGCTGGTTTTTCTCCTTGAACTATTCATAGCAGTGTCAGAACACAGTCACAGAGTGTCAGAACAAACTGTTTGGCACCCACCAGTCACATACAGAGCAAGACCATTAGTCTCTATGACAACCTGATCAGAATAAACTTGCAAAGAAGTCAATTCCACAATAAAAATGAAATCCCTCAAACCATGGCACCTGCAAGGAATTGGCAGGGAAAGGAAAAGGGAAGGAAGAATAAGGAAAGCTCCTTCTGACAGGCAGAGATTAATGAAACCAACCAACAAGCAAACAAACCCAAAAGCAAACCTGAAAAATCTTCCGGCCAAAAGGGCTTCCATTTCCAAGATTTCTTAAAACCAAGCACTAATCTATTTTTTAAATCTGCCGGAAATTTATAGGAATGTCTTCCGAGAACTGCTTTTACACAGGACTAAACCCCGCTTGAGCAGCCTGTGGATGGTGCTTGGATCCTGCTTCTTGATGATGGGGTAAACGCAGCACAGAGAGAAGGGCTGGTTTCAGCTTTTCCTGCTGCCACACGCTCTTCTGACCTACCAAATCATAAGGTATTCCAGCGTCCAACTCCCACAAAACCTTCTTGTATGCATTACCCAGAGAACGTCTGTTTTCTACCACACTGCAGGTGAGTGGCTGGCACAGAGAATCCACGCACAGTATCCAACAGTGTAGATGGACTTTTACCTTTATAAAAGAGTACCACGATCTTCTGAAAGGCTTTCATGAAGTGGATGTTGTCATAACAGTACTCCTGCACCTTCTGGAGAAGAATCAACTCTGACTGGCCTTGAGTGCTGAACACAGCAAGCAGAGGGGCATATTGCTGAAAGGAAGAGTGGGTAAGAAACAAAATGCATGGGGTAAGAAACAAAATGCACGTAGGTACACTGAAAATAAAAATCAATATTTTTTTTTTTAATGTTTGTAACAAATTTCATCCCTGAAAATCTGTTTCATTGAAAACTTAGATTTACTTGCCAGCTGCATTTACTTAAACATATCCAATGCACAAACAGAAATATCCACGAGCTTCTGTAAGATGTGCTGCATGCTGTAAGCTAAAATTCAGTACCACTGACAGATAGCAAATTTTGTAAAATCAATTACAAAGACCTCATATCTTGGAGTACTGCTGTTCGTACATTTCACAAGGTAGAAATGCTGCTGATACAGGAATAACGTTTTATTGATGTTCATATTGTAAGACATCCAAGGATTAAGTGTATAAAAATACAAATCTCTAGTTTCAAAGGGATGGAATTGAATTAAATTATTCCAGGTTAACTGTGATCAAGCATCAATATTTTTTCTCATTATCACCATCAGAGTATCATGACAAACTTTGCTTTAGTAAACAGCAACATTTTCAAAGCACAGTGTTAACTGTTAATGTTATTCTGACAAGACAGTAGCAGTACATTTTGGTGTGTTTTCCCAGAGCATATTAATATAGCAAAAGATAAACAAAAACTTTCATGTTACATGATTTTTTTTCCTCTTATTTCAGATATCAAAGTTGTGGATGCCCCCTCCCTGCAAGTGTCCAAGGCCAGGCTTTGAGCAACCTGGTCTAGTGGGAGGTGTCCCTGCACCTGCCAGGGGCGTTGGCACTAGATGATCACTGAGGTCGTTTCCAATCCAAACCACTTCATGATTCTATATTAAAATTAAAAATTACATTAAAGGGCCATATTTCCTGTTTACTCTTTCCTTAGCAGTGGATACATACCTAGAAAGATGCCTGTCTTACACAGGCAAGGTGCCTGATCTCATTTAGCGGGGTTACATACACAGCTGATGGCTTGGGTCAGAGAGATGCAGAGGACTAAGCATTCACTCAACAAGATCTGTGCAAAGGCAGCTACGCTTTGCTTTTCCCGGTGCTCAAATATTTCTAAAATGTGTTTGTTGATTTGCACTGCAGAACTAGACAATAAATCTCAATGGATACTCTGTTAGAGCTCAAAGAGATATAATCAATTTTTACATCAAAAGAACAAGAAAAACAATGTCTCTCCTCCCTCTGGAAACTAAGTCAGTCTTCCTACTGCTATTTGGGTCACTTGAGAAGACTTCAAGGCATTCAATCTTACCATCAAAGACTACACAAGATCCCAAGCGACTACATTTCTAGGATGACTGATTGGGAAACCAAACTCAGATGAAAGCACAGCAGTAGCAGGAGCTAAACCAACACAGGAACTCCAAGTATAGAGAGGTATCCAACACAGAAAGGAACTCAGATCAAGCTTAAAAACCATTCTGCCATAAAGTACAGATTGCTTCTGTCCTAGGGCAAATGTTTGCAGCCCTGGCTATGAGGGAGCATTCTCTTGCTTATGGTTTACCAGCTTAAAAGGACTAATTCTACTGAAAAGCCTGACTGTCTCTGTTCTCAGCTCAAGCATTTTGCACCACACAATTCCTTCAGATTTAGCTGAGGAACATCAACCACAGCAATGACTCCAATGCCTCTGCACTGTTCTTAGTTTTTGGGGGTTATTTTCCACTCCAAGGCCATAAGAGTTTTTGTAATGTCGTGGAAATGACATACTGCAAACTGTCACCACTTAGCAAACCACAGCTATGCATTCAGTTCTCTCATCCACAAGAACAGCACCTGGATCAGAGGGTACTCACACTGCACGTGCTCTCAAGCCAGCTCCTTCCTTATTAGTGGACAAGTCGCTGAGTATCCAGTTCCCACAGGCAACATCGGCAAAAACCCTTGCACAGATCCCGAGCTCAGCTCTAACCAGCCAGCAAAGCCAGCAGAGGTGCCACTTTGCCCTGCTCCCAAAACTTCTTTGCTTCTGGCAAAGACATTGCCAAGGCAGTTTCTGCAGGCTTGCTAGTCAGGTCTGAGCAGAGCTGAGGCTCAGCATTTGCTCAGCACTGCTCCCAAGGCAAGGAGCCTCTCAGGATGCGGCATGCTGAGAAAGCACAACGCAGAGGCCTCAGGCTGTGACACCTGCATCTGCCCCGGCTCTCTGCGCTGTGTGTCTCAGGGCATTCAATAATCTGAGCTACTTCACTTTTGGATTCATTTTACTAAAGGAGAAGAGAAGGTACACAATGCTTGGCGGGCTCAGTGTCAGCCCTCAAAGCTCTGAATTTGGATTTTGACAGGTAAAAACCTGACAGCTTCATTCACTGCAGCCCTTCCCCTCTTTGGTCATCTACACACCTTTAGATGCTTGAGGGCTTGCTCTGCAACCAGCTCTTCTTTCTTGTTCCATTCCACAGCGTTCATGACACAGGTCCATAAGAGACCGATCACCGCTGGCTCCGGCAGCTCATTTCTTTTCATTTCTTCTTTGACATAAAGCACTACCTGGAGCAGGAAATAAACTGCTGTCTTAGGCAACATTTCCAGTCAGTCAGAAACAATGCTGACTTCATTTACAAATAACACCACAGTACAGAAGTAATAGGAAACAAAATTAGAACAGGAATAATAAAAAAGAAGCATTTAGCAGGTTTTTATTTAGCTATGTTACTGTTACTTGAATACAAGTGTTGTTCCTCCTCTCCAACCTGCTGCTAAATGAAATACATTCTCACCGAGTAAAAGTGAAAAAAAATAAACAAAAATCAACCCCCATAGTCAGCTGCACTTGCAAATCCAGAGGATGTTTTGTTCCTTTAGTCTTAAGCACCAAGTGAACCAATGAATAAATTAAAAAAAAATGAAAACCAGAGGAAATATGAGGTGCTCATATCTCTTCCTCTGTACTTACTGCTAAAGTCTTTGACTATTATTATATAAACAGAAGTTGTAAAAAAAAATTCTTTACCTCTTTAATTGGGCATTCCTGAGAGAGACGTTCTTGTAGCTCTTTTTGAAGTTCTTTACGAGTCCCCAGTGACTGCTGAACTCTAAGGAAATCTGAGAGCTCTTTTAGACCTGCTTCAGTAAAATACTTGGCAAAATGGTCCACATTCTGCCGGTTGGCTGGAAAGAGTTCCTAAAAAGACAGGAATGCTCTCTGTTAAATAAATAAATAACAAACTAGGATGCTTGACAGAATGGAAGGAACGTTTTTTAAGAATCAACAGCGGGAATCACTTGGCATGGCACTTAAAGTCAATGCTTGTATCAACACTGGAAGTTTTGACAGCATGGAAGGAACATTTTTTAAGAATCAACAGTGGGAATCACTTGGCACGGCAGTTAAAGTCAATGCTTGTATCAACACTGGAAGTCGACACCTCACCCATACTGCTGTGTTTCATTGCTGTGCTTCAGAAGGTAAAAAATGATGGCCAGTTAAGCAAAAAACCTAACGCCCATTCCACTCAGGAACAGCTGTGAGCTTAGCACGTTGCTCAGAACAGTCCTCAGAGAACCTGTACCCTTTCCAGCTGCCAAGAATCTTGGCGAAAAAGTACAAAGGAATAGATGGTAAAGCCATTATATGTGAGGTACATCTAGCACGTCCTCCCAGTACGTCCACTTCTTGAGAAAAACATGCTTAGTAATAAGTAAATGGCTCAGGCACCCTGGCCTGATGTTGCTACTCTTCTAAGCAATGATTACCACCAATGTATCATTTAACAAAAGTCACAAAATCCACTATATACTGTTAACAGTAACTCCTGTCAGCACTTCTAATTCAAAGACACTGTCAACCTACACTTTATGAAAGTTCAGCTACATAGAAAAGTTAAAAGTATTCTCAAAAATTGCTAGGGCAAACGCCCCATCGTGGCAAGGACTCAATAGCGTTTGCTTGCCATCCAGTTCCTGCTGTTTAACAATGACTTGTGGGATGGACAAGCACTACAAAGAAGCGAGAGACCCTCAATCTGCTTACTTACTGAAAATGAGATTAAGAAGAAACCTTCATGAAGCCACCTGTGCTAGGCAACATCATCTGAGACTTCATAGCTGTTCAATACAGCAGCATAGTAAGAGCCAACAGCTGTAAGTTTAAGTCAGTCAAGTTTGAAATAGAAATAAGATGCAGTTTGCTTTTTTCCCCCTTCTCTAATAAACAGCGTAATTGGCCCGTTTTCTGGCTTTATGGCAAATTATTTATGACTTGGACTCTTAAAATCAAATACAAATTGAAGAGACGAAGGGGTGTGGGAGGCTGCTCCATTTTTGAAAGATTCTTGCTTAATCATAAATTATTGAGGTAGAAACAGGAAACATTGCTGAAACTCTCCAGGTAGCGCTGCATGGGATGCATTTCATTGGATTATCATAGCAGCGATCTTTTTGAGGATTAAGAAAACCCCACTATTGATCTTCAGGAAGGCACTGGGAGGGAAAGGCACATGACACTGCTGCACATTCATAAATAATCTAAATACCTCAGGCCATTGCTACAAACCCAGAACACAGGTTTTCCAGTCCAAAGGCCAAAGAGCCTTCGCATCTTGCTTCTACTAGGCATCACATCATTTATCCCATCCAGTTGGCTGTAGCTGCAGGAAATTAGCTATATTTGCTAAACTATTTGAACATTGTCATTTGTATTTTAGTCACAAGCCCTTATCCTTTATTTACAAAAGTAAAACTTATTTCAAAAAAATAAAAGGCCTCACACACAGTTACTGGCGGTATGTGTTTCCTTAGCAGTGGTCAGAAAAAACCCATTTAATTAATTCCCAAGCTCCATATACGCAGTCTTTCAGGAGGCACTTAACTACAGGAAAAAGAGACGGAATGTAAAAACGTGGTATTTAATATTCCTGAACCCGTATCAATGCTACAGTCATAACAATATTACTGTGATTCAAAATATTTTAAAAATGCCAAGAAAGAATGAGGGAGAGGCACAGCAAGCTACCATCTTCATTGTATTTTCTTTTCCTTCCCAAGGAGATGTAACGATTATTGAAAATATACTGTACTTACTAGCAATCTCTTATCAAGGTTGGCTTTTCTTAAAGCAGAGGTAACAGAATTGGCATCTTTCTCTGCCATCCATGCTTTAAAAAGCTTTACAGCAAAAGAGGCTGCAATCCCTGAGAAAAAACACAAAACACACTTCAGCAATTTTCAACATGAATTAGAGATGGTTATAAGAATATGGAATGAAAATACATTTATGACGACAGGATCAAACACAACTGAAATGTTCTTTTTTTTTTCTTTAATGCAGTATTAATTTTCTTTTATGACAACAGGACCAAACACAACTGAAATGTTCTTTTTTTTCTTTAATGCAGTATTAATTTTCTGCGGTATGCTGGGTTGTTTGAAAATCTTTTCATTCTGTACTGTCCATCTCCAATTTTCAAAGATTTTCTTTGCAATTATTTTTCCTACCTCTTCAATTTACAGATCAAGTCCAATAAGAAAAAAGGAGGGAAAAAAAAAAGTGTTTAATCAGTTAGGAAACGAAGGCATGATAATAAAGGACAGTCAGGAATAACAACTGAAAAATTGTATTTTCAAAAGGCTTTTTAAGAAGTCCTGGAATAGGGTTAAATAACTTTGCAACTTCAAGGTACCTCATGGTACCCTGTCCTCCTAGGAGGCATTTAGTAGCTTGTACAACCCGGCACAAATACTATTTTAAGTGGAAAAATTCCTTCCCCAAGGCACAACTTAGTATTTTGTGCATTAAATCAAAAAAACTCTACCCCTGCTAGCCGCAGCTTTCCCAAGGAAGCTGAGAAACCATTAATCTCCCACCTCCTATTTATTAGAGCAGCACCACCACAGCTCTGCTCTGGCCTCATGACCGCGAGAGCAAGCACAGGGAGTCGAAAGAAGCCCAAAGGTCTCAGCGGTGGCGACTCAGCTCCTCCTTGAGGCAGGTGCCCTGCAGGCCGGTCATGCTCCTCCGTACCACCCTCCTATCAACGCTGCCAGTGCTACTGAGGCCAGACAAAATTATCACATGGGTACAGAGTGTGCTACGGCCGATCACTAGAATCTTCTATTTCACCTCCAAATAGTCCTGAAGTTCGGAGAGCTAGATGGGACCTACTACTTTGGGCTCGGTTTACATCTCGGACACCAGGTTCCAAGTGAAACCAGCATGGTGCAGGGACAAGTGTTGTGGGCTGACTGGCCAAGACTGACAAGCAAAGCCTGGTCAACCAAAGGGGGCCTCGGCGTAACGTCCACCTGCCATTTCTGAATCTGT